>NC_092058.1:1275574-1313074 GCF_039877785.1 Chaetodon trifascialis | reverse complement strand
GTCCCCCCTTCCCTCACCCATCCATCCAGCTCTCTGTCTTGCAGTCGCTCAGTATCGTTTCTCATATCCTTTGGCCCTTCGTCTCATGCTTCACCTCTTTTCCTCTCCAGCCCCCCACCTCCTTTCTCCCCCTTCTTTCCTTTCCTTCATCCCTCTTTCCCTCCAGTAAAGTTACTCATCCCAGCCAAGAAGTAGTCAGAGTCAGGTTAGCTGTTTCTCCCTTAATGCTATGCTAAGCTAACCAGAGAGCGAAGGAGCACATACTATACTTTGACGTAACTGAAAGCCTCTTCTGCACGAGGCACTTCCTGTTTTTGAGCTGGACACTGTAACGTGCAGCGACGCCAGACGAGACGAGCGAGTGAAATGTCTCATTACGCTCTGTTTCCTGACGTTTCCTTCGTTTAATTGGTGACTTTAATCAAAGACTGCTGGTGTCGTCGGAGTCAGAGGTGGTGCAGTTTCCAGTGCTGACGGCAGTTTAAATGTGAGGATGGATTTTAATAATTTCACTGCTTTTCTATTTTTCCAAGTGACTTTGAATCCATTTGTTTGTTTTTGCGAAGAACTCGACTGAACTGGAGCCATAGCGGACTCCCAGAGAGCCGACTGTCCCACATTTAATCTCACCATGACACTGTGCACAAAGCATCTAAACTGGCTCTGCTGGCCATTCGCTCGCTCCCACACTGACAAACTGGGTGTTCCCCTTCACTCTTCCTCCTGCATGCTCCTCTTCCTCCTCTCTCCTGCCTCCCACCATCATGAGTGAGATGTCGTCCCTCCGCTGTCTTCATTACTCTTCATTTACAGCAGGGGGAGGGTGGACGGCCGTGCCGTTCGACTGGATTACTCTGTTCTGCTTAATTAGAGAGTCCTGATGCCAGGGACTGTGTGTGTGTGTGTGTGCGTGTGTGTGTGTGTGTGTGTGTGTGCGTGTGTGTGCACGGACACTCGTATTCCTCACATTGTGGGGACTCGCCATACTTGTGGGGACAAAATGCAGGTTCCCATAATACAAATCTTTAAATTGTAGGGTGAAGACTTGAGTTAAGATTAGGTTTAGGCAAGGAGTGGTTTTGGTTAGCGTACGTCTGCAGGAAATGAATGTAAGTCTGTGTAATGTCCCCATAAAATATGTATACAAGACTGTATGTGTGTGTTAGCTTGCATATCTAGGTATGTGTGTAATTGTGTAAATATATTATGAAGTTATGAAGAGCTACAACCTGGCATCAGTGCTTTTATTGACTAGATAAAAAGGGACTTATTGTGTGTGTGTGTGTGTGTGTGTGTGTGTGTGTGTGTGTGTGTGTGTGTGTGTGTGTGTGTTTGTGTGTATTTGTGTGCATTTGTGTGTGTGTGTGTGTTTGTGTGCGTTTGTGTGTGTGTGTTTGTGTGTGTGTGTGTGTGTTTGTGTGTGTTTGTGTGCATTTGTGTGTGTGTGTGTGTGTGTGTTTGTGTGTGTTTGTGTGCGTTTGTGTGCGTGTGTGTGTGGTGATTCTGTGCCAACAGCCTCTTCAGAAACCTGGCATTGTGTGAAAATGTAGCCTTGAAACACTGGATTTCACTTGCAGCTCATTAGAGAAAGTGAAAACCTTGTTTCACTGTAATTGTGGGGTCCCAAGACCAAAAGCCCACTGTGTGTGTTCAGTCCAACAGCTTTGTGGGGACCTGTGAGCCGGACCTCATAATGCTGGTCTTTAAAGAAAAAAAATGTTAAGGTTTAGGCAGGTTATGGTTCGTCTCCAGGAATGAATGTAAGTCTATGTAACATCCCTAAAAGTGTGTGTGTGTGTGTGTGTGTGTGTGTGTGTGTGTGTGTGTGTGTGTGTGTGTGTGTGTGTGTGTGTGTGTGTGTGTGTGTGTGTGTGTGAGTGATCTGTCACTTGAGTGAGGGAGCAGGTTGGTGAATAAAGAAGAGTAATGAGAGGAAGACGCAGCGTATAAATCCAGTCTGACTGTATATCCGCGCTGTGGTTTGTCCTTGAGAGGCAAATATCCATTTAAATATTCATGCTTCCTGCTCGGCGAGCCGCGCTGTCGCACAGAAACACTGGAGAAAGACAAACTTTGTTTTTCTTCTGCGTTTTCTTCCTCGTCTTTCTCTGCAGAGGTGACACCTCTGCTAGTCTTCAATAACGCCGTCATTTCATGAGTTTGTCTCTCAGCTGAAGTTTCTTTGCAGCGTCCTGCTTTGATTTTAAGTTGTTTGAATGTTTCAGGCATCAGGTATTGCACACTCAGTGGCCACTTAATTAGGTACACCTGTACACCTGCTCGTTGGTGCATGACTGATTGACCCAGACTTTACTGATATACTTGATAAGGCATATTACTATATTAAGTACAATATTAGCAAATCCTTGTATAAAACCTAAATTATTCATCGGATCTCTGCTGGCTGGCTCACTTTCCTTGGAGGCCTCTGATTGGCTCAAACTTCACAGGTTAACTTGAGATTCCCCTGACAGACAGAGGGAGGCGTCGCTCTGTGGATTCATGTGCAGCCATCTTCAGACTTCGTCTCTGAGGACAAACATTTCTAAAATAATTTCTCCCTCCTGAATCTGTTTGCGGGTTGTTATCTAACATTTTTCCAGGCGAGCGGGGAACTAAACTGAGTAAATTTAGGCTCATTAAAACACCGCGCAATGTTGTTTTGTTGTCGAAAACACACCGGAAGCAGTTCTGTGACCTATTTTGAGCCTCATTCCCTACTGTAGTCAAAGAAAATCTGAATCTCATCTTTTCTCACATGTTAATATTTTCTATTATTGATAACATAAACATATTAATATAATGTCGCAGGAACTAACAGCACGCTGTGACACCCTGACTTCCTGTCTTCATCTGCATGTTTGGATGACGATGATCTCGGCTTCAGCACAGCTCTCCTCTGGGAAACCTGCTCTCTTTAAAGCTGTGGAGCACTCTGGTATTCACGTCAGGCGTCGCATACATTAACACCGCCCGTGTTCTGTATTCAGAGAGGTGGATGCAGAACATTTGGAGGTATAGATCCACAGGTTAAGTACTCATTTAGCTGCAGCGAGCCACCTGATTGCAAATGTATTGTAGAGCCAGAAGTGTTGAGGGAGGAGTCAGTCCAGCAAACTGCGTCAGGAGGTTGAGAAGGACCAGAACAGAGTCAGCAAACCCTGGAGAGGTTGGCAGGTTTCCATAAGTGACGTCAGACATGTTTAGTGTTTCTGATGAATCTTATTCTGAACAAGACTTTGCATTCAAGCCCTAATTAGTTTGTTTGTTTGTTTGTCTGTCCTTAATCCTCATAGTTCTCCTTTTCAAAGGCTTCTTTTTCTTTCTCTCAGTCTCATTGTGGAAGAAGGTCAACAAACATTCTTTCCTATTTCTGTCTTATTTATATATTTTGCACTTAATTGTAATATTTCTCTGCCTGAACACTGGCTGCATGTCGACTGTCAGTCTTTTTCTTTCGTCTCAGCGTCCCTCTGGTCCTCCACCTCAGCCTCTCTCCTTGTCTCTTTATTTGCATTCGTTTCCTTGAATCGTCGGGAATGCAGAGGACAGATATTCCATAGGGAAGCTCCACACTTCCAGCTTCAGCTTCACAGACTGCTGACAGCTAAAGATGTAAACGTCAACATGGCTACCATCGCAGCAGGCAGCCAAAAATACAAAACACACCTTCAGATATTTAGCTTGCCTTCTAAAAATAGGTGATGTGACAGGAATCGACATGCAGGGCGACGAGTTTCCACCCGTGTTGGAATCTGCAGTGAAGACTGAGATGAAAGCGGCGTAACTGCAGCAGAAACAGAGCGTGCTGAGCTGCTGGATGCAGTCGATTTTCCTGCTGATGTGGAGTGTGAAGATTAAACGGCGCTCGCGCTTCCCGTTCCCCAGTTTTCAGATGATTTCCACAGTATTGCACTGCTCTCTGATTCTGCTGTAATTAGCAGGATACATGTGAGCCGTCTTTGAAGGGTTATCGTGGATTAATAGGAGATAGAGGCGACATGAGGAGAGGATATGCAGGATGAGGGTGGGTGGTGGGGTCTTACCTCTTCACGTATTCTCTTCACTGTTTCTCCTTTCTGTGGAAAGAGCAGAGACACCAAGATGAGCCTTTTTTATGCTGAGTGTCTCATTAAAATACGGACTACAGATTTATTACATGAGCGGTTACATGAAAAGGAAACGTGACTGAACAACAAGGCAGGATTACACATTTTGTCCCCAGATTGGACTTTATGTTGTTGCTGCGTGGTTCTCATACGGTGGACCGATGGTCAAACAAACACAGGAGACGCTGTTCATGTCCCGCCTGAAACCGAAAGTCGGCTTATTTTAACTTGCATAATGAACTCAAGTTAGCGAACGCATGACGAAACCAAACTGACACGATAAGCAGGTGATGACAACGGTCCGGTTCGCTGGTCAGACGTGTCGTTTTGAGGGTTGTTTAGTTTAAATGTGGAACCAATAAAAAGGATAAATAAACAGTCCGACATGCTGGACGTTTCATTCGTCAACCTACACGAGTACGGACAACATCGTCTCAACATCAGGCCCCATTCATCTGGTCTGATCCTATAAGTTAAACTGGCTTACTCAGCTGGAAGTGAACCAGTCGAAAAGAGTTTTATCTATAATTAGATCCGAATTACTTGATTCTTTTCGGGAAACTTCTGAAAATTAACCCCTAAAATAAATGATGAGCCAAACTATTCCGAACTGCAGAGGAACGGTCTGACATTACAGGAGACGAGAGCGAAAGCTGGGGAAACAGAAATGACTGCAGGTGAGTGTGATGACTCAGAGCTTTCTGCCTGCCAATCAGCAGCCGGCGGGAAGCCTCGCAGCAGCTTCAGCCTCTGCGGATGCTCACAGGTATGACAGACTGTTACTGTGACACATGACTGAACAGAAGGAAGCGCTCAGGAAAGGAGTTCCCGCGGTAGATAAACTGAAACAGTCATTGCGTGTTGTGTTTGCTTCCTGTGTTTGACTCGGGCCGAGCTGTGTAACACCATCTCATTGTGACACCTGCGCCTATCAGACCAGCCTGTTTAAGGCAGATATGAACATCAGTTCTGCTCCGGCAGCCTCGTTTAATGCGAGAGGAAACCCTGGAGAGCAGCTCCTGTGGTGCGAACGCAGACTGACGCGACCCGGCTAGAACTGAAACACGCTGATGGGATTTTCATGGCAGACGCTGCGAGCTAATAGGCCACACACTGAAAACTACGAGGACGAGGAAATCTAAATACACGCTGAAGGAAATCAGCCCCAATCATGAGTTAGTGAATGTGCTGCGAGGGCAGCGGTCATTATCGCACTTCACTCAGCTGTGATATATTTGGAAAAAATCCTGCAGGGGTTTATTTAACACGTCCACAGTTAAATCGACTCGCCTCCCCGGGGAGCAGCTCCTTTTCACTCGGTAGAGATTGGAACGACATGGCCTGACTGGAAATCTTACACACTATTGATGCATATTTCATGGCAACTTTAGGGCGTTGTAGTAGGATTACATTGAGCGTTATCTTGAGCTGCATGCCAATTTCATAAAACCATAGTCTGAAGATGGGAGGACTCTCAAACGCATAGCTCATAAACGAGGAGGATTTCCTCGTGTCAGGGCTACTGAGAAGTTATTGCATATTAAACTGTTTTCTAATGCCACGAGAAATAGATCTTTTTAATGACATGATGATTTCCACGGTGCCTTAATTTGTTCTGATATGAAAACCATGAGACCAGCATACTCGGCTGTACTTGGAAGAACTTGAAGAAAAACGGGGAAACAACTCACCTTGCCGATAATGCTTCCGACTTCCTGTGGAGAAAACACAGGAAGATGTTATTATCATCATCCTCAGACACAAAACTCTCTGTACAGACAGCTGTCTTAATCTGTTTTCAAGTCTCTTCTTAGAAACAGTATTTTGTCATTGCCTCATTTCATGAATTACTCCCCAAATCTGCTTTTTCAGGCGGTAAATATGCACAGGAAGTTGAAACCGATCATAAAAACAACTTAATGTTTCCTCTCAGGGTCACTCGTATGGTTTATTTATTTATGGTTTTTGTTGTTCATGGTCACATTTTTGTCATTTAGAACAGGAAAGACCAAAATTGTACAGAAAAAACCCAATAAAATAAAAAATAAATAAATAAAATAAAAAAAAAAGTATTTATCACCCATATTGGAAGCAGCACTTTCAGTCTGTAAATAATGTACATGTTCAGAGTTAAACTCTTTATTTTGACCCTTCTGTGCCACTGTGCCATAGTTTTTTGGTTTTTTAATACTTGCTGGTTGTAATGACTTAATTTCTCCGGTGGGGGATCAATAAAGTCTTATTTTGTCTTGGTTCCTTCTGAAGCAGTAAATCTTAAATGAAATGTCATTATTTTCACAGCTGCTCTCTTTACAAACGCTGCTCAAACAGGAGAAAACAGTGCATTTGTTGGGGACTATTTTCAGCGGCGGATGAATCCACACTTGGCGTTGTAGTGAGTGTCTGTGGTTCTGTGTGTGGGGGACTGAGTCGTTCAGGAGAATCAGTTCATTTTTGGCCTTCGTGGGATTTGTTGGCAGTAAGAACCATGTTGAGCATCTCTCACCTTCCCATGCATGAGGAGGCGCAGCGTGAGCGTGACTCCCACGGCCCCGTCTCCAAACTCCTGTTCACAGCTCATGGTAGTGGTGGTGGTGGTGGTGGTGTGGTGGGTGGAGGTGTGGGTGGACTCTGCCGCTGGGAGACGCATGAAGGTCCGAGGCCCCGAGGCGAATGGAGCTTTCCAGAACACCACAGAGAACCCTTTGGAGAACCCGGGAGGAACCCTTGGAGAGCCCTGGAGCTGTGAGGGGGTGAGGGGAGGCTGGGTCCGGGGGTGGATGGTGGGGGTGGTGCTAGGAGCTGGTGTCAGGGGCGAGTTCAGTCCAACTTGTCAACTGTGTAAAAGACAGATGAGAAATAATGTGTGAAAGTCAGCAGGAGCCCAGAAAAGGATTCGCTACGGGGTCTCAGAGGGGTCAAAACACTGACATCACGCTCACACACATTGAGACGTTTTTTTGTCTGAAGTAACTCGACTTTGAGGATGTAAAGTGAATCAGTCACATGGTGTGATTGAGAAACCAGTTCAGTGGAGGATTACATGTCCATATTTATGAGGAAATACTGGAGGAAATAATACATGAATATAAAGTATTTTATCAGAACTATAAAGTATTTCATCAGATAGCCAGAGGATGTAAAGGGAAGAACTTCCTGCCTTAAATGTGCTGATGCACAGGTGAATGATGATGATGATGATGAATGATGATGATGTGCTTTGCTTCTGTTGCCTTTGTGTTTTATTAACACTCGTTTTGTCTTCATTATTTTCATATGTTCAAATAATAATCTGAGTAATTGTAAAATAAATATGGTCTTACTCCTTTACATACCTTCTGCTTTTCTTCTGTCATTATTAAAGTCCAGTATGTGGAGAAAAAGGCTTCACTTTTGATAAAGGTCACAACATATTAGGATTATTTCATGTTTTATATGTTAAAATGGGCTGAGCATGACCAAATATTGATGTAAAATGTAGTCAGACAAAGAAATGCACAGTGCGTTATCCACAGAGAGACATCACTGACTTATTTAGATCACAGAGAAGAAGAGCGACGACAACTTTTACAAAACTCAGATAATAATAATAATAGGATGGGATGGAGGTAAACGCTGCTCACATCCAGAGAAGAACACGATAATACATCATTTCTGAAGCGTTTGAAATCAGGTTTATCAATATTTGATCTGTTAAGAGGACCTGAAGTCTCAGAACATCTGAGGTAAACAGGTGATGAGTCATTCAGTCAGCTGAAGCCTCACGTCGGAGCTTCAGGTATTTCTGTTTCAGGCTTTCAGTGCTGAGGCTTCAGGTTAGAGAGCAAAAGTCCCCACAAGGCCAGTAATAAACACCAGTGTGTGTTTGAGTGTTGGCCAAGCACAGAGCTAGTGTGTGCGTGTGTATGTGTGTGTGTGTTGTAGTTGGACTGGTCGTAAAGCGCCGGCTCGTTGGGCTCCATAGCCACGAGGCGTTCGAGGCTCTTCATTGATTCAGCATCCTGAGCAGCAGCAGCAGCGAATCGGCTCCGCCGCAGTCAGAGGTGTGGAAATTAACATAATTTCTCAAGTGTCAGGAGCTCGTCAACAAGTCAGCGCCGTAATTTAAAAATTAATTGGGAGCTCTGTTTAAAAAGCTTAAGGGGTTGAATTAAATAAGCTTTTGGACGTGGAAACGCCGCTCGAGCGTGATGATGCTTAACATTTCCTTTCACTGCAAACGACCTGCAAACAGAGAGAAGCAGCACAGGAGAGCAGACTGCACACTGTGTGTGTGTGTGTGTGTGTGTGTGTGTGTGTGTGTGTGTGTGTGTGTGTGTGTGTGTGTGTGTGTGTGTGTGTGTGTGTGTGTGTCATGGACGTCATCACATGCACATGTTGTGCTCTGATAGTGTGTGTTTTTACGGGTCTTTGTGTCAGCCAGCACCCTTCATGGTAGAATAAAGAGTGTGTATGAAGAGCTGCTTCATATAGCAAACATCTGTGTATGCGTTGTTGTTTGCTCTTAAGTGTGTGTGTGTGTGTGTGTGTGTGTGTGTGTGTGTGTGTGTGTGTGTGTGTGTGTGTGTGTGTGTGGACCCTCACATCTCATAAAAAATACACTCTGAACCAAAGTAGGTCACAAACGCGATGCAGGCTGTCTGGCACGCTAGACGAGCAGCGTCTCATGACGATGCAGCGCACAGAGAAACACACACAGGGAGGCTGGTTTAACTTCAGAGAGGCGATGGAGGAAGAGGAGGAGGAGAGGAGCTGGGTGGAAAGACGAAGGAAGGAGTGATAGAAAAAACAGGGCAGGATGCTTCATACGACCACCTGATCAGTGCTTGAAACGGCTGTCAGAACAAGTGTTTCATGGTTTTCAGGTGAATTCAGGTACTTTAAACACGTCACTGCATGGGAATTTATCCTGTGTGTGTGCGTGTCCTTGTGTGGTGTGCGTGTCCTTGTGTGGTGTGGTACTCTGCTTGGCTATTTGTGTGCATTGGAGTGTGTGTGTGTATGCTTGGTTGCATGAGTGCATCGATTTGAAAGGATGCATTTGCTTTTTTTTCTGGAAGTGTGTGTCTGCGTGTGTGTGTGTGAGTGTGTGAGTGAGTGAGAGAGAGATGCAAATACAGATCACATGAATTATTGAAACTCTTTCAGATGCTTCAGCATGGGTTTAAAACCTGGTCTACTCACCCCCCCAGTCATATTATGATCACACACACACACACACACACACACACACACACACACACACACACACACACATTTAACATCCCCATGGACCTGTCCTTGCAGAAATGGACTCAGGGGAATGAGCCATGAATCAGCCATGCATGAGGTCAGCACTGTGTATGTGCGTGCATGCGTGTGTGTGTGCGTTTGTGTGTGTGTGTGTGTGTGTGTGTATGAACTTGTATTACTGATGTTGTGGGGACAGTCAATAACATTATGGGGACTTATCTCTATGATGACCCCCAACAAGCAAATCAGTCAGTTTCAGTGTTTAAAGTCTGTGTTTCGACCAATCAGATGGTGTCACGATTAGTCTGTGAAAGCAACAGATTTGTTAATCAGCCTCAGCGTCGAGGCTTTCTGTCATCTCTGTATCGTCTGCAGTGACTGTAAACGTTGGAAAGACTCAGTGTGCTCTGACGGCTTTAAGCTAACAGCTGCTGGTCGGAGCTCCACAGACTCGTGTTTTCTTGGATTATTTTGTTGGTTATGGTGAAACTGGAATCAGGCTGAGGTTGAATTTCTTCATGTTTATGTGCATTAACAAGTGTGACGTGACGTGAACCTTTGAGCTAAGTGTTCGAAGGATGTTGACACTATTGAATTCTTGTGCATCCGTACTTCATACTCTCAGGTTAACGATGGAGAGCCATCAGTCAGGTGACGTCAAATTCAGACGGAGGGCAGGAAGTGAAAACAGCAAAGGACGAGATGAAGGGAAGTTCTTACTGAGCTGGTTTAGATTAAATGATGACAGAAAGGTACAAACAGAACATCAGATCATATGTTGGATGTGACTCTTACGTGATGAAGACGAGCGATTCTTCAGCTGAACTGAAAGATTTGCTGCTGTTAGCGGTTGATACCAAAGCACTCTGGGATGACTGTCGTTTGGTTTGTTCAAGGCTACGTAGCTTTTAATGTCCTGTGGATTAACGAGCAGCAAACGTTCAGCGTTACGGTTGTTTGCTCGGTTAACGGCTCGCAAAGGTGCACTGAAACGCCACTAGAGATGAGGATCGTCTCAAAACAAGACAGGGTACGTTATTTACATTCAGATGTCTTATGTGAAACTGTTAACGCTGATTTAACAAGTGTTAGTCGTGTGTTAACGCTGCTCTTAATTAGCATTGCGAGGAACACCATGATAATTTGAACAATGTTAACATGGTACGAAGGTGTGTTTCATGTGATTCATGTGATGATTCATGAGCTCTGAGCTCTCAGGTGTGCTCCCTCCCTGCCAGGTCACAGTTTACACTGAGGACTGCAGTTTTTCAGCAGTCGATGGTAGGGTTGGGCGGTAATCTGGTAATAAGGTATCCCGCGGTATCTAAAAATAGCAACGGTATCAGTTTCATTACCGTCATTAAAAAAAATGCTGCGCATATAGGTCTATAGGGGTCGAACATAATTGTAGCATCGTCATAACAAAAATGAAGTCAACTCCATTCAATGTATCTGGTTGAATTTTTACTCGAGGAAAAGGTGACTGTGCAAAAGTACATGCTACAAAAAAATTAACCTGAGCAGTTTTACAGATGTTTAACACAGGTATGTCCAGGCGCTCATATGGGCAGAGTACCGTTATCTCGTCCAAACATACGTAGAAACTCCTCTGTTAAAAACACTTTTTCAGCCTTTTTTCTGCTTGCTATTGTTCTTAGCTCTCATAAAAAGACGAAATGCAAATAAAATAGTAAAATCAGACTTCGGGCTGCTCAGCAGAGTCCTCTGTGAGCGCTCTGCTCCTTCATGAGACAGAGCGCTGAAACTAACTGCGTGGTTACACCGGTCAATAGCTCAGCGACCTGCCCACATTCACCATAGCAACACCAATGAGGATCCAGCAGGAAGTAACCCAGAGATAGGTTATTGCATGAAGAGCGCTCCCTCCACTCTAGAAACCCCCTCCTCTTTATGTAAACAAGCAGGACCTTCGTGATTGATCTCAAACTAATGCAGAGTCATAGGAGGAGACATTAGCAGCATTTTTTTGGGCTGGTATATAACTTTTGACCACAAAACAGCAAAGGTAAAACATACTTTATGATTTAGTTTTTTTTTGTGGTACTCTTTGGCTGCTAGCTCGCCAAGTTTTCATCACACAGCGAGGAGGCAGACATACAAGTTAGGACTGGTGCTTCTTCGTGTGAGCATTGATCGTCTGAACTGCGCGCATGTCACGCTGCCCTGCAAAGGGATTTTTAATTAGTTACGGTAATACCGTATACCCCGGGAAAATGTGGGGAAAGTTTGACGGTAACAAAATTTGGATACCGCCCAACTCTAGTCGATGGCCATGAATAAGATCCAGGACTTGTCTTCTGAATTGTCCTCTGGCACATCGACATGCTGTCTTCATCTTAATGATGACCAGTCTCCCAGCGGACTCATCAGCCGAAGCAGCCTTTCATGTCAGTGTCTCCACAGAAAAAAGTCAAGGAAACTGTTGTGAGAGACACGAGCAGAGAATAAGAGCGAGCCTGCGAGGGCATGAATACAAAAGAGGCCAGAGAAGAAGAGAGGAAGATGAACGTGGAGGAAACACAAAGAGAGAGACATGAAGGAAGAGACGAGAGACGACGAGTCAGAGGACAAAACAGGAACAACGCGGTCTGAATGGATTTCACGGCCATGTGCTAAATCACTGTGTTGGGTCTGATTACCAGGTGGGCAGCCCTGATTGATTCTGGCCGGCAACAACTCATTCCTAAAAACTGATTGGATTAAACGCCAAGCCGACAACTCATTCCTTAAAGCTGATTGGATTAGAATGGCTGATCTCAATCATGTCACTGGTTAACGGTCAGCAGCTGTGTCATCAACAACAACAACAACAACAAGAGAAAAAGACCTTTTGAAGTACTTCTACTCCTCTACACTTCAGAGGGAAATCCTGTACTTTCACTACATTCATCTCACTGTTGCTATAAATCAACTGCCTGCCAAAAAAACACTCACCACACTCGACACCAAACGGTTGGTTAGCTAGCATTAGCATTAGTGTTAGCTGAGGAGACCTGAACCCATGATGAGCACACAGCGAGCCGCTGACCTCACATCAGCAGTGTCGTAGCTGAATATAAATCTCATAGTGGATAAATATAAATAAAAACAGCTGAGCGCAGCAACGATGGCTACAGGGAGGAAAGACGAGCGTATCATCATGTCATGATGATACGCTAGCTACACGGCTAGCTAGCCACAAGTTCCTCAGTGAAGAGTCACAGCATAAACTGCTGTATGAGGTAACTGACAGGTTTGAGCAGACTTACACTCTGAACTTTAGCTCTGACACGACACATCGGCGCTCTCTACGACCGTCTTTTCATTGGCAGACATTCACTGGCCAATCAGCTTTTTCTGGCCCCTGGCCATCAGGTCATTGGTTAAGTTCAAGCCTGTAACACTCAGCTTCAGTGTGAACAATCTAATAAAGTCATGTAGAATCAGAGATCAGACACGTTTAATACTTACGAACGTTTAGTTCACCTGTAACTGAGTATTTCTACACTACACTACCACTATTAATACTTTTACTGAAGTAAAGGATCTGAATACTGTCTGAATACAAAACACTTCACTCTGCTGAGACTGTAAACGTGTGTTCTCGTCTGTGTGTGTGTGTGTGTGTGTGTGTGTGTGTGTGTGTGTGTGTGTGTGTATGTGTGTGTGTGTGTGTGTGTGTGTGTGTGTGAGTGAGACTAACAGCATCAGACGATGATGTCATGGCATGGCGGGATAGGGAGAGAGAGAGTGACATCACTGCCTGTGTGTGTGTGTGTGTGTGTGTGTGTGTGTGTGTGTGTGTGTGTGTGTGTGTGTGTGAGAGAGAAAGAGCGACTGACATCACTGCCTATCTATGTGTGTGTGTGTGTGTGTGTGTGTGTGTGTGTGTGTGTGTGTGTGTGTGTGTGTGTGTGTGTGTGTGTGTGTGTGTGTGTCTGAGGGAGGGTGACACCAGTCTCTATTTAAAGACAACAGAATCTGAAGAGGAAGAAGAGGAGGGACGAGGGAGAGGGTCTTAAAGTGAGGAAGATTTAGAGAGAAGAAAAGATAAAAAAAGATTTGAATCTGAAATTTCACTGAAACTCTGGTTAACAAAGAGAGAGTGGGCGAGAGACACCGAGCAGACTAGGGGGGGGGGGGGGGGGGGGGGGGAGGTCTCCATCCTGCTGATGCTGCTGTTAATCACTGTAATTACAAACGACGGGCTAATGCTAGGATGCTACGGCTAACACTGTGATAGAAGCCAGAATGCTAACGCTAAAGATGGAAAGCCTAAAATAGAGAACAGATCTGCAGACAGCTGACAGCAGAAAGATAAAGTTCCCGTCATCCAGCGGCCATGACTCATGTCTGGCTCAAAGAGTCAGCGTCAGTTAGCGGTTCGACTCCCGTCGAGCTGAAGATGGAGCCGCAGGCCTTCAAGCTTCCTGCTCATTACAGCTCCTTTGTAACTGGATTTCTATTGGCTGTGATAAAAACTGCACAGCGTGCTGCTGATTCTTCGATTGGGAAACGATTCTTGATTCTTATTGGTTCCAGGCTCTTATGCCAGTGCTCCCAGTATCACTGCATTAAGACAGTTTGTCTAACTGGTCTGGATGAAGCTTACAGTCAGAGAACACGTTACAGCCTCAGGAGAACATCGTTATACACTGACTCACCTTTCGGCCCAGTCAGCCAATCAGAGGGCGGTGCTTCACTGAGCTAACACGCTAACTTCATTCTCTGTGTGATGAAGAATTAACAAGCTTCACCTGCAAACTTATTACGAAATCATCCTCCAGGCATTTTTTAATTGGGTCTTTTCAAAGGAGTCATCGCTTCGTCATCACACAGGTGGTCACCTGAGGCAGGTGCAGCGTCACGCGTGCTGGAAGGTCACATGTAACACTGACAGACTGTTCAGCGAGGCTCCACCTGTCTGCTGGAGGTGACTGGGTGTTTGTCCTCGTGGGCTGCCATACTCACCTGCACCTTTCTGTTTACTTTAACATCCAATCAGCCGTCACTGCACACAAAGCCGTTTGGGTCTGTCCAATCAGGTTCCACAGGACATCCTGTCGGCCAACCCAGTGTAAGGCCAAGCTATTTACATAGTGTGTTTAACATTTACCCGCTGTGTGTGTGTGTGTGTGTGTGTGTGTGTGTGTGTGTGTGTGTGTGTGTGTGTGTGTGTGTGTGTGTGTGTGTGAGAGAGAGTGAGTGAGAGAGAGTGAGTGAGTGAGTGAACATACTGCTGTGTTTATACATACCATCCTGGTATGTGTGTGTGTTTATGTGGCAGGTAAATGACAGGAGTGACCTTGTCATATTTAGTCATTGCTGACCACACACACACACACACACACACACACACACACACACACACACATATATATATACACACCAGCCTTGGATATATAAACACACCACACATATATAACCAGAAGCCCAGAGCATTATGTGAGCACAGCTGAAAAACACGCACGCACACACACACACACACACACACACACACACACACACACACACACACACACACACACACACACACACACACACACACACACACACACTGGCATGCGTGCGCAGGCAAACACACAAACTCAGACACAAATAGAGCGAAAAACATGTGCTGCCTGCACACACAGACAGGCCTGCCAAAACCACTTACACACAGCGAGGCTTACAGGACACACATACAGGCACACACACATGCGCACACACACACACACACACACACACACACACACACACACACACACACACACACACACACACACACACACACACACACACACACACGCTCAGAAAAGGCTGACTCCGTCTGGCTCACACAGTCACAAATGTAGCTTGGACATGAGCATATAAAAGGATATACACACACGTGACTGTCCACACAGAGACAGATGCAAATAAAAGCTTACGCACGCACGCACACACACACACACACACACACACACACACACACACACACACACACACACACACACACACACACACACACACACACACAGATCCATACATGCACAGCATCCACACTGGTTTGATTCCAAGTGATTAGAAAACAACAGAAGCGTCAGTGAATTAGGGATGGATGGTGATGAAGATGAATGGTGTCTCCTCAGTGACACGAATACATACATCGCTTGCATGCATGCACACACACACGCACACACACACACACACACGCACACACGCACCAGATACAAATCCAGTTTGCCTCCTCTGCTGTCAGTCAAACAGAAGTCGACATCTTGGAAGGAGAAGTTTGCACGAAGCTTGTTTGTTTCTGAGCGACGTGCACACTGTCATCACATGTTTAAATACCCGCCGCCACGTTCCAGTAACTTCTGTGACCCTCGGACCACTGAAGCTGACCTGAACCCTCCCAGCGAGCCTCGCCGCTCCACTGAGATCGACGCCGCCTCCTTTCAGCGCTTTGAGACGGGAGATACGAGGTTTCCCCCGGCCGACGGCGTCACGTTACACAGCCCTGCGGCAGCCTGCGAGGCTTAGTCATAAATCGCAGCCCCGACTGAACCGTGAGGATGCATACATTTATTCTGCACGGTAATTGTGGAGCGGCGTGGCGTTCATGTGACTGTGTGAGAAATGGAATAATCTCCGTTAACGTTCAGTGTGACTGCAGGGAGAGGCATTCAGGTCAGGAGAGGGAGGAAATGAAGCCTCTGACACGTATTGTTCGGCTTGTTTCAGCGCTGGCAACACGCAGCCATTTAACAGGGAAACTGCTTTAAAATTCAAGCCTGCAGACACAGCGACAGCCCCAATCCCACCCTGAGCTGCTTTTGGAAAGTCTGCAGCAGAGCCGAGGCGAGCCACGGAGGGCGAAACTGTCCCCTGATGGACGAGAGGACGCAGTGAGAGACACGCAGGCTGAATGACACAAAGACATTCAAAGCAGTGGAGGAAGTGAACACATAGTTCAGGATTTCATCACTCATGTTGTACGTTATTATGAGTACATCTTTAAATCAGATTAATCATTGATTTATTTCTTCTTCTGTTTCTTATTATACTGTAATGTGCCTCTTTTCATTCTGTCTGCTTTGAGTAAAAGCACGCCCTCATTGTCCCTGCGGGGACATTCACATGTTACAGCAGCACATGTTAGATTAAAATATCAAAGAAAAGACGGAGATGACATTAGAAAAGAAGAAAAGTGTGAAGGTTCTGTTGTATTAGTGACGTGTTTGAAAGGAAACGTGCTGTCACATTAACTATTAACACAGAAGCTGGAGATAAACATCGATGAACAATAAATATCACATTCAGAATAAATATTATGTTATTATTAATGTCAAAGTGCAGATTGTTGTAGTTATGTGGTGTGAGACGCACACACACACACACACACACACACACACACACACACACACACGGTACAGTCATAATACAGTTCTATGAAACAGTAACATAAAATAATAAGAAACACTACAGTACAGCAGCTGTGTATAATGCAGTACATGAAGGTACTTGTGTTGTATAATGTAATGTGACATTAAAGTGTTAGATGTTACTACAGCTGCAGTAATACTGGACTACGCTGTGTAATGAGGGACGAGGTGCAGGTCTGCAGTCTCGCCGTGGACTCCAGAGACGCTCAGGTGTGTGTTTATCGCACACGACGCTCATTTCACTCATCCCCGTTTCTTTTCTTCTGCTTGTTATTTGCTGCGTGACCCAGATTCCTGACGGCTACCATTAAAGTTTCATGGACAAATCCTGCATTCATGTATTGAGCACTGTATGAATATATATGTACACAGAAGTACTGCAGAGGACCTTTATGACACTGATGGAGAGTCGCTCATGAGACACATCAGCACGGCGTAATGAGCGAGCGCTGAGCCTCAGGCTGTGCTGCTGAGCCTCGCAGCTCATTCACCAAAAACACAACTACCTTCACACTGAAGTACGATGTAGTATTTATGTAGTATTTTATAAATGCCCTTCATAATTCACGTAGCGTTGTGGGTGATTCCAGCACGGACGGACGGAGACGCAAAGACGAGGACAAACAGACTGAGAAAACAATCTTTGAAAGATGACAAAAGACGCAGCGGTGACATTTCTGGCGTCTCTCGGGCCGACGAGTGAGAAAAGACTGACAGACAGAGCTCAGACAGTATTCAAATGTCACTCTCTGCCTACCAGGAGTATTTGAATACCATAACAGGATATGCATATCACCTGCTGAGGACTGAAGCACAAACAACCGGCAGCCAGATTAGACCTTGGGATCACATCTGCTATCGACTGGCACATAATACAATCGCAGTCCGCCGATCGCCCTCTGCAGGTGTCAGGGCTTCACTCGCTGTGAGTTCAGGTGCTTCAGGCCGCGTCTTACTAATCCACCACATTGACTTTGTTTACTGGAAGGATGAGTTTTAAAAAGAGCAAAAATTTAATTTCCCCTGCAAACAGTGCATCTGTGCAGCTTCATCTGATCATTTTCCATCAGGAATCATTTGATTTATTCATATTAAACTATGGCAGCTGATGTCAGTCAAATGCAAAACACACACGTACTTAAATGACTTAAATGTCTGTTTCTTCGTGGCTGACGGTGGTTTGATGCATGTTTGCTGTTGTTTTACAATCTTTGTTTCTCTCGTGATGCTTTGAAAAGATTTCCCATCAGTAATCAGACCTGATGCCAAAATTTAATTTGGGAAATGGAGCAAATCTGCAGGGTCTCAATTAAAGGGCAAAGAGACATTCATCTTGATTGTGGACTATATTTAGGTTTATCTCCATTTTCTCTTTCCAAATCAGTCACTGTCAGCTCGACAGCTCGTCATTGCTAACCCACCACAGCTGCTCAGGGAAAAAACTATTAGAAAGAACTGCAGACTCAAACAGACCCTCCATGTTGTTAATGAATGACGTTTCTGTTCTGCTCAAATCTCACAAGCTGCTTTCACGTCATGTTGGCTGCAGACTTGGACCTCTACATTTGCAAAAGACAAAAAAAGAAACAAAAACTGTGAGAAATCTGCAGCCACAAGCAGCATGACTGTGTTTCACCTGCAGCTCCACCTCCATTCATGATTATTTACGTATTTTCTACAGCAGCATGTATATCTGCTCTGTGAATCTTGTCCTGTGACTTCCATTAATCAGTCAGAGCACTGTGAGTTAGAGGCTAGGTAGCTAAGTAGACAAATTAAACAGCAGCTAAATGTCCCTGAAAATATCATATTGATGGTTCTTATTGTTCCTGACTCCCCTGCCGGCGCTCAGCCTGCCAGTCGTTCCTCATAAGACTGAAACAGGAAACGAGTGCTTCTGCTGTTTCTTCCTGATGTGATTTGACTTTAAATCACTGGTATCAAACAGGAAGTTGTGTTTTTTTTAGAAGCTCTTCCAGTCGGACTCAAGTTAAAACAGTGAGGTCATTTATACAGGAAGCAACTTTTTTTTTTTTTTTTTACTTCAAACAAGTCTCTGAGCATTTTTTCCTGTAATAAAACCAGAATAATTCTGTGGTGTCAGCAGTGAAAGTGTTAAACTCGTTTTAAAAGGTTAAAGACATGAAACAACACTGCTGTTGTTGTAGGTGGCATAAACTCTAATGACTGTTTACCGTGAGGTCAAAGGTCGGCGTGTGATCTCCTCTAAGTGTTCAGGCCTGAAAGCTGAAGAGGCTGCAGCGCTCGCTCATTTCATGACACCACAAGATTCATTCTGCCGCTGTATTTATGGAAATCATGATGTGTCCTGTGACTGTGACTTTTTGAGGTTTCAGGTGCTTTGAAAGTGAGAAATATTTGGTTTTGGCGTCTGATGTCTGAGTGGAGGGGTTAGGGCTAGGGTTGCTGAGCTTGTTTTTATCTCCTCACCTCCACAGGTTGATCGTGGGTTAGTTTCTGCTCTGAGCGCTCAAGAGATCCAGTTTCAACAAAATAAGAAGGGTTACACAGCGGATTTAGAGGAGTGGGCTGCCGGCAGCCAAAGAAACGCTGTGAATTCTGAAAACGCAGCCTCCCTCTCACTGCTGGACACTTTGACCCTTTGAAGGCAGAACAAGAATAGTCCCTCAATCATCACTTATCACTGCTGGGCATGACTACCACTACATGTATTTATCATTGCATAATGTGCAGGGGGTGGGGGATCGCGGCAGCCCGTAAAACAGGTCAACTGTGTAATGCAATACAGCAAAGCAGTGTTAAAGGAGTGCTGGTCGAACGCTGCGCAGACTGTAAAGCCCCGAGCAGACTGCGGTTTGTGTTATTTGCCTCTGAGCTAACATGCTAACGCTCGGTGGATTAGAGGACATCTTGGTGACAGCTGATGGTCGTTTCGGCAGCTTCTTCCTGTCCGTCACGAATGCTCGTTGAACCCTCGTAACCTCTCGTCTCACAGACAAATCTTATTACATAAATGATTTGTCAACACTCCCACGCACACCAAACTCCATCTTCTCTCCCTGTAGCTCCTTCTGCATCTGCCTCGCTCTCTCATCGCCCCCCCGCCTCCTGCCTCTCTTCCACTGGAGGAAAATCAAGCAGTCATTCAGCCATATTTGCTCTGCGTGCTGCTGGAGAGTTGCTTTCAATTGGCTCCTCAGCTGAAGAGCCTCTTCTCTCATCTCTGAGTGTTCATGGATATCACCTCCCTGTTCCACTGTCTTTATGAGGGCGCTGGGAAACGTGAGGCCTATTACAGTGAGGAGGAGGAGGAGGAGGAGGAGGAGGAGGAGGAGGAGGAGCAGGAGGGCGAGGCAGATATGAATGCAGCGAGACAAAGCAAACAACAGGAGAAAGAAGAGAGCGAGCAGGTCATGTGACAGAAACATTATGACAGACTTTGACATGAAAGTGGTTTGAGCTTCATTTAGCAACTCCAGCAAATGACGAGAGGCACCAAACACGTCTGTTTAACGGACCCGATGAACAAGAAGAAACACACTAACCCTAAAAATCAAACTGTCTGAACTGAACCTGAGCCTGACGCTGTGACGCACCGACAACCATCACTGGATCATTGAAGAAAACTTTAACATGACGAATCTGAAACGAGTTCATGATCGTCTAGTGACGATACATCAGGGATGAAGATTCCCTGGAAAGTCACGCTGAATCTAAAAAGGTGTTTTTCATGTTTGTTGAGTTTTGATGCTAACTGCAGCGTTTGGGTGCTGAGAGGTTTTAAATGTCTCAATCATCTCATGTGATGCAGCTACAGCAACAAACTCCCAGTTTGTAGTTTGCAGCCTGCCTGCATGGTGCTGTCCCTCTGTCCTCACCCTCCTGCTCCCCCCCCCCCCCCGGGGAGGCGCGCCTCACACTTTGAACAGCTCTGGACGAACCAGTTTGCACTGATGAGAGAGAAGTTTACTCCCCGTCAGCCTCAGTGGACCAAAACACAGACATACGATGTTAAAGTAACACGTGGTCTGTCAGTGAATGACTTTCACAAGGCATTCTGGGAAATTACTGAACACATCAAGACAAGCTGAGGAAGAGGATGCAGGTTAACGAAGGGTGAGGACAGTCAGCGTCCATGTGCAGCTCGTTTCACTGTTTATGGTCTTTGGTTTTTGTCGTGGACCTTTAGACCATCAGACTACGTTAAATCACAGGACCAGCTGCTGTGTGACCTTCTGTTTGACCTGATGCGGCTTCTTAATTAACACTCACAGCAGTAATGTCACTTAATGGGGAGGAAAAAGTGGGGGAAAAGTGGTCAAAATACAAAGGAAGCGGCTGATTTGATGGAAGGGAAACAGAGGCCGGGAGCCGAGGCTTCTGGGGACTGACAGGCAGGAAGTAATGGACTCTTTATTGAATTAGATGCTCCACAAAACCAGAGCAGTCATTATTATCCAGCTGAGATCCTGACACAGCCACTGATAACTGGATCCATTAACCCGATTGGCTGCACACCCATTAATCATGAGACATTTTAAAATGCTTAATGCATTTCTCGTGGTGCTTGCCATCGTTTGTCACTGGAGTTTTGGTTTTGTTCATTTATAGTTTGAGGTTTTGAGCTTTTTTTGGGTGATTTTTAGCTTCATCACTGATGCTTTTACTCATTTACATAAAAACAAAAACAAACAAGTGTGTTTAACTACTGATTTGCAAGATTTGTTCATGAAAAACCAGAAAAAGAACCTTGAATGACAAAAAAAAAAAAAAAAGCTTTTGTCTTTTCTAAATCAACAGATCACTTAAAGTGAACAGTGATGCTGCTCTCAACATCAGCAACAATCATGAAGCCCAGCGAGGAGAGAAGCTAACGAGCAACCAGCTAAAAGTCAAAAGAACCTAACATTTAAGAAGTGACAGCGTAGAATTAGTCCAGGTCAGCTGAAAGGCTTTCAGAAGCAATTCAGACTTTGAAAATGGAGGTTTTGATCTGCGAAACATCCACACGAGCGACTGTTTAAACACATTCCTGAGTATTTATACTGCAGCACTGCATGGACTGGACTTCAGTACCACTTGAGTATACTTGAAGTGGAAATAGTCGCTAAATGAACACAACTTTTTCCAAACTTTAAGTGTATTGACGTACACCAGTGAAAATCAGGATTCATGTACATTCAAAACACACTCGCAGTACAATTATTTGTAGTATTATATCTCCAGTGTGTTAGAGTATTACAAAGAACCTGAAAATAAGGATACTTTACTCTTTATCACCATTGGAAGTATTTGTAACTTAGTACACTTAAGTACAGTTTATAATACACTTGCAGTAAAGTACACATTAAATGTACATTGAAATACTACCTTAAGTACTGCAGAATCAGTATATTCATTTTTAATATATTTAACTTTGCAAGTAGAAATATTTCTACATCTACTTAGAAGTACAATTTTTAAAAGTATACGTCAAACATACTTGAAGCATAAACAGTAAAAGTGTACTCACAATGACTTTTCTGTACTTAAATTAGGTTGTAATACACTAAAGCATTCTGCTGTTTGACCTGGGTGATGCCAAATTATTTGGTTTTGTCAGCATAAAAAGGGAGACTGTGACGCTCACATGGTGTGTATGTATAGAATAAAGAGCAGGAGGCCGAGTATTGATCCTTGGGGTTCACCTTCGTCAGCCAGCAGCAGCAGACTGACCTCTGCTGGACAGACAGACCTTCACAGGCGTCCAGCTGATGAGGACCTCAGACCAGAAAGGAGGACGTGGACAAACGACTTTGTCATTAAAGTTGGAGAACTTGTTGGATGTTTGTGCTCGAGAAAAGCAAATATTTTTTAGATGGAAACAGATTGTACACATGAAAAGCTTTGATACGAGCCAAGTGTCTAAACCTCTGTGTGAAGACTGAAGCTGAGGAAACTCTGTCAGTGGAACTGTGAAAGAACACATCTGTCACGCTGGTCTGATGTTTTCTGGTTCCCACCGAGTCGCATGAGGAGACAAATTGTTCCTAATACTCTGTTTCTGTTGAATTGGGCCATTATTGGGCTAATCGTGTATGGAGGCTTTTTACTGATAACCAGTAAAGGTTACAACCACAGGCGGTGCAGAGACAGCAGTTCAACAAGCAGCTGATACACATCTGTCTCACAGCAGCACACTCCTTCAGGCAGGAAGAAAACATCAGTCGGACGCTCATGCTTAGATTTGGAGAACTGACTTCTCGGACGGAAGCTGAACACGTTTCTCTGGTCGCTTCCTTCAGCGACTGAACGTTTCCATTGATGAAGTGGATGCAGCACCGTGCTCCAAAGCTCCCACACCGAGAGCTCGTGTGGTAAAGGCTTTACGGCCAGCGTCTCTGGATGTGTGGGACATACAGGTTTTTAAGCATGGCCGGCTTCAGGGTGCAGCGTTAAACTCGACCCCCACAGGCTGACGCTGGACCACTTTCAGTTTGCCCTCACACGTCTTAGCAGACGTCTTCTGCTGCACCGCTTCCTTTCAGCCCTCCAAATCCAAGTGAAACCAAGTGTGGCGAGAGATACGGCTGAGCGAAATGACTTGTCAGGCAAATTGCTTCCACACCGGCTTCCCTCAGCTCAGTCCGTTTGGACATGACACAGTCCAGCTCGCTCTTTAACCTGCTCTGTCCTTTTACTGCCTCTCACAGTGCAGACGGCGGGCGGCGAAGACGCCAGCCAGCTAAAGTGTCCACAGTGGACATGCTAACAGGCTGATTTAACTTCGTATATTAGCATAGTTTAGTATAATGTTTACCATGTTCCCCTTCACATATGCTAATTGCTAATGTGTATTTAGATCCACAAAATAAAAGAATATTCAACAGATGCTTGGATGGATGCGTGGATTTCATCTCCATGTGTGCTCTATGAAATCTGAGAGAAATGAAGACAGAAAGCAAGAAAGACAATCTGAGTAAGACACACACGCACGCACGCACGCACGCACATACACACACACGTGTCACGGAGGTCACACAGCAGCAGTGTCGACAGGAAATGAGCTCGTATTGTACCGTGGCTCCTCCACTTGACCCGCCGACCCCCCACCTCCTCCCCGACTCTCCAGGTGAGCCTCAGAAATGAAACCAGAGGAGCAGAAAGAAGAAAAGTGAGGAACGTTTCAAACAGCAGCTCAGAAAACAGCAGCTTAAAAGAAGGAAAGGCTCATCGGCGACGCGTGGCTCATCGAATGCTAAGCTAGGAGTCACACGCCGCGCCGCCCTTTGAAAAGCTAATCCCCCCCGATGTCCCCAATACGCCCTTTAGCTTTAAGTGTAAGGAAGTTTAAGTGGAGCGGAGCAGATTTGGGATCTGTCCTGCTGTTTCAGGTCAGTTTATCACAACATGTTGATGTGCAAAGTTTGAGGAAGTAAAAATAAAAGCGGGATGAAACGCAGCTGAGAGCTCTGAGCGCCGACGACCCAAATCCATTTGATTTCTGCTTTTTCCTCACATGAAGACACGCGAGGCCGTTTGAGGCTTCGCAGCTCACTCACTAATTGGCAGCTGAGCAGAACTAGTTGAGAGAGAGATGAATGAAAAGAGTAATAAAGAGCAAAGGAGAGAGAGTGAGAGAGGAAGACAGTAAAGTGTGATTTAAAAGAAAGACAGAAGAGTGGGACAGACATGCAAAGATCAGAAAGACATACAAAAGGGATGAAAGACGAAGTGAGACAGAGACGGAGGTTCAAAAGGCAGCGACAGGACAGGAAAGATAAAAGACAGGAAAAGAAAAGAGATGAAGACAAGTGACAGATAGAAGAGAGAGACAGACTCAGAGAGAGAGACAGAGAGAGAGACGGAGAGAGAGAGGGAGAGCAGAGACAGACGGAGAGAGAGAGACAGACTCAAAGAGAGAGACAGATAGAAGAGAGAGAGAGACTCAGAGAGAGAGAGAGGGAGACAGACTCAAAGAGAGACAGATAGAAGAGAGAGAGAGACTCAGAGAGAGAGAGAGGGAGACAGACTCAAAGAGAAAGACAGATAGAAGAGAGACAGACTCAGAGAGAGAGAGACACTCAGAGACAGAGAGAGAGACACTCAGAGACAGAGAGAGAGAGGGAGAGCAGAGCCAAAACTCGACTGAAACACCACAAAGCTGAATGTGTGTGTGTGTGTGTGTGTGTGTGTGTGTGTGTGTGTGTGTGGGGTTGACTAATGACAGACCCATGAGCTGCTGTGTTCAGACGCACAGTTAAAGCAACGGAAAAAATCACACACACACCACACACACACACACACACACACACACACACACACACACACACACACACACACACACAGTGTGTTTGTGTTCTATACTTGTGAGGGCCTCACTGACATGATCTTAATCATGAATCCATCGTTGTTTGCTGTGTGTTCATGTGATAGGTCGAGTTATTTTCTCTTTCCAGAGAAAATCCAGTAATTCTGTCCTCTAGACTCCCTGACAAACATGTGACACTGAGACACTGTGGGACGTCCAGACCTTCTTACTGGTTATTGGTTTCATGCTCTGAAGTCATGTGACAGGCTGTGCGAGAAAGCAAACTGAAGGAACTTTATGGAAGAATCATTCAGCAGAGACAACAGAAGAAGCCAAAAGTTTGACCATTCGTCCAGCTGAAGGACGCTCACTCTGGGCTACTCACCAGTGTGACTGCTCAGATCTGTGGACGAGGTGACATCACTGGGACAGTCCTGCAGGACGAGACAAGAGGAAGAGCTGGATGAAAACCAGTCAGTCCATCGTTAAACTGCACATTTAACTGTTTCTGCATTATGAACACGTTGTTTTCTCCCAGTTAAACGTCTGAAGGCTCAAACTACACGAATCAGACAAAATATTAAAAAATAATAACATTAATATCACAGAACAATACTTATTATTACTTATTGTCTGTATCTGACTCACGTGGCAACAGTATTTTTTAGAATGTGCATACGTAGCTGATTTTCATTGTGTCCTTTTTATTGTCCTCTCTGATCTTTTCTGTCTCTTTGATTTTTTGCTGTCTGTAAAGATTTAATTTCCCCAGCGTGGGATTAATAAAGTTTCATTTGCTCTTATCTGAATTCATCTTTTCAGAGTCAGATGACATCAATCCACTCATGAAGCTGCAGCCAGCAGCAATTTAGCTTAGCTTAGCATAAACACTGGAGTTGGGGGGAAACAGCTAGTCTGACAATGTCCAAAGATATCAAACTCAGACCTAATCAGTCTTATTCCACAGACAGACGTGAGTCATCACTGAGGCTCATTTCCCAAAATACACTGCTGCTTTAACGGTCATGTGACTGACTGGACTGTAGAGAATATTCTAGATCCAAGACGAAAGACAGAAGGGACCGAGAGCTACAGCTTCAGACATCAGCTGACTGACATTTCTGAACCCAACAGCAACACAGGATGCTTCAACACCAGCAGGTCTCAGATCAGCCTTCGAAACAATCAGGAAGTTTAACTGAGGCAGCCGTTGTAATGTTGTCAGGATGTGTTTTAATTCAGTGAAATGACATAAAACTGCCGAGTGCTGTCAGACGTCACAGGGCCGCAGTTCCTGTTGATTTTCATTATGGATCAATCAGCTGATTATTTTTTTCAATTAAGCAAAAATGCCTGTTAAGAAAAACTCAACATCTTCAAATGTTTTGGACTTGTGTGATCGACAGTCCAAGAAAAACACTGAAGAAGATAAAATCTGAGTTTTACCTTAAAAAAAAGACAAAATCATGAATAAATAAGCAAAAAGTTTTCAAGTATTTTTCTGTCAACATTAACATGATTAACATGTAAGAGTAAAAGCAGCTGTCGCAGTAGATGTACTGCACCTGTAGTACTGACAGTCCTCATCGTCAAACCAGAAACAACTAAACCTGAAATCTCTTCAGTCAAACTCACAAACGATCAGAAATCCATTTTTCATTTTCAGCTTCTTTTGTTGTTTTCTTCGCTGCAGCGACAAATAAACAAACTGTTTTCCAGCCAAAGAGACGCCAAACGGCATTCTGGGCCGCCATGTTCACAAACTTCAGGGAGTAATTACCCGAATGGACCCGGCGTCCGTGCATGTGTGTGTGTGTGCGCGTCAGCTGGATACGCAGCCTGGGGGGGGGGGGGGGGGGGGGGACACGTGTCTGATGTTTGAGAGGACACTCAGCTGTTTAACACGGGGACAACTGACGAGACGAGAAGACGACAGCAGTGAACTGACAAAGTACACTGGAATCCTGGGAGTTAACTCTGCGGCTGCTGTGAGTGTGTGTGTGTGTGTGTGTGTGTGTGTGTGTGTGTGAGAGTGAGTGTGTTCTTGCTCTCTCTCCCTTTTCAGACATTTGACTTGTGTTAGTGTAGCAGTGTGCACGTGTGTGAGCATGAAGCTGTGTAGATGTGTGTGTATGTGTGTGCGGCCTATGCCCTTTTCCAGATGTCTGAGTTTAAGTGTGTTCATGTGTGTGTGTGTATGTGTGTGTGTGTGTGTGTGTGTGTGTGTGTGTGTGTGTGTGTGTGTGTGTGTGTGTGTGTGTGTGTGTGCCTCCCCTCAGAGTGATAATGAGGTCTTGTGGGACTGCAGGCCTTCTGTCGGTCTCTGTCTACACTGGTAGTACCCTGACCCTTACCACGTACATGCACACGCACACGCACACGCACGCACGCACGCACGCACACACACACACACACACACTGGTAATGCACTTACACAAGTCGGTGTCAAAGAGCAGAGCACCATTAGAGGAGAATGGAGGAAGTCTAATTAGGAAGCAAGATCTGAAAAGCTTCACTTTACTGTAATATGAGAGCAAATGGCAGGACACAGAGGACAGAGAGACAGACAGGGAGAGAGACAGACAGACAGACAGACAGACAGACAGACAGACAGACAGACAGACAGACAGAGACAGCTCCAGCTCCCTCTTTGTCTCTGATGATGTTTGGTTGAGTCCTCACACTCGAGGTCTCGTGTCCTCACTCTGAGGAAAATGTCCTTCGTTGTCTCAAAGGTCAGAACTTGAAAGCGTCTCGTCTCAGACTGAAAGACGGACGGCATCGACTCATCTGGTCTGGACTCATTTGATTATTCTTCGACTTTGGGTTCTTTATCAAACGATCAGAGGTCGATTTGTTTTGGTAAATAAACAAATAAACAAACTGTTTGGAGTCATTAAATCTCTTCATCACACCACCAACACATCCTGACTGTGTTCACTGCAACTTTTCAAACCTTATTTTCTGACAGAAAATCCAATAATTCTGTTTGCTGGAACAAAATTAAAGGAAAAAAGACAAAAAAGAGAAAAACAGGCTTTTGAAGAACTGATGACATTTGAGCTCGACGTCACACCTGCGCTGCTCTGCTCACCTGAGATTCCACAGGTGTTCACGCTGCTCTCAGCACTGCGCACCTTTTAAATGGAATGACTGAAGTAAAAGTCTGAATACAATACTTTGAAAATACTGCTACAACTAAAAGTATTATTTTCTCCATCGATCGATCGATCGTTTGCTTTGGAAACTTTGTGAAAACAATGAGAAATGTGGCCACAGTGAGCCCAAAGTGACGCCTTCACCATGTTTGTTTGGTCCAAAGCTTACAAACACATTCAGATTGAGATCAATGAGAGGAAAAGCAGCCAATCAAACACCTGAGAAGATCAAACATCACATGATTCCACAGGAGAATTCATCTGAAAACTACAGCGACCAGAATATTTCCCTCTGAAACATTCAAAGTAGAACTACTTCAAACTGCAGTACTTGAGTTTCAGTGTTTGTTTGCGGTTTGTTGTTGTTTGTCTGGTTTGTTGTTTGTGTGCTCGCCCAGTAAATGAACTCTGGAAACGTCCTCAGGTCTCAGTGAGACGATCTGAGGACCTCTGAGGACTCTGAGGACTCTGAGGACTCTGCATGTTTGAGAGGAGAAGCTCCTCCGCTTGTCTTCCAGCTGCTTTCAGTCCCAGCGGTGAAATAAAAACGGTTTACTGCTGAAAAACATCCTCAAACTGGGAAGAAAAAACTATTTTCTAGGTGGCACAGGTGGATGACTGTGAGGGAAAGGTTATGGAGGACGGTATTTGGAAATATGAGAAATGTCTGAAAGCGTCGGCCTTCATGTGCTTCAGAAACATCTAACAGGAAGTGGATCCTCTTCAAGGTCGACAGCAAACACAAGCCTGCGGAGCGAACCTCAGCCCGGCCGTGTGTCCCTCCAGGAGATGATAATAACTTCATCTACATTCACTTTCAGAGTTAATGAAGCAGGAAAAAGGAACATTCTCAGTAATCGGCTTAAATAAAAGGAAGATTTGTGCCGCTGACAGCAACAACAGCTGACTCACAAAACACATCGGCTCCCAGCAAACAAATTAACGACGCCACCGCCGCTCGAGCGGAGGAATAACGAGGCGTCAGTCGAACGCGAGCGCACGCTAAATGAGCGTTCAGCGCCGTCTGATAAGACTAATACACACCAAGAGTCAGCTGACGGTTAACGAGGGCGCAGGCTGACGACTGCACAGGTAGATTTTCCTCTTATTAAACACAGACAACAGTGAAGCACGCTGATGAAGTAAGCGAGGACACGGAGTCAGAGCAGAAGGTTTGTCCTCAGCCAGCACCCGTAGAAATGTTGCACCCATGAATGATCTCCTTCAGAGCTTCAGTGAGCTCCCAAAACGTCCAGAATCAGTTTCAAAGCTCTTTATTTATAAAGCATTGTTTGCTTCCTCTGGCCTGAGCAGGTCCCGGTTCACACGGCGCTGTGACGTGAAACCGTCCAATTAGAGCTCTGCCAGCAGGAAACGCTGCGCAGGCTCAGCCTCCCGCAGCAGATGATCAGTGATCAGTGAGCATCACCACAAGCAGACCCAGAAACCAGAAGCTGCAGGTCCTTGAGGTACTTGTACTCAGAGTAAATGTACTCAGTTACAGCGCGGCGGCTGCCTGGTGTGAAGCTGATGGAGCAGGTGTAGGTCACCTCGTTTCTGTCTGGAACCAATCCAAATCTTCGATTCCATCGTGTCCACGCTGGACTTTGACTCGAGCCTTCGTCTGCTCTGCGATCGGCTCGTCGTCCTGATCGTTTGCTCTTTGTTTCCAGCTTGTTTCTCGTCAAAGTTAACGACGCTGGTCCAAGGTCAGCGGCATGTTGTACGACCAGACGGCCGCGGCAGATTGTCTTTGCTCAGATCAGCAGCTCTGAAAGCTTCATCTCTTCGTCTCTCTCTGCCTCTTCTGCCTCTTTTATAGCTCAGGCTGTTTCCATGCTAACAAAAGCTGAGCCAATCACCTTCAGCCTGTAACCATGAAAACACAAACAGTCTCTGCTCCTGCCTTCACCTTTTCTTTCACTCCCTGTCATCCAATCATCTCGTCTGTTTGTCTTTGTCCTCCTCTGCGTTTACAGGAAACATGGAGCAGCTTCATTGAGACTGGTCTGACTGTAGATTTGAGCTTCCTGTCTGTCACTGGATGTTCGTTGGACGTGACGTTGCCGTTTGTCGCAGCTGCTCTGTCCACATATGTTTTACTATCAAACCGATCAGTTCTATCAATCAGCTATCAATAACGTGATCTTTGGCCCCTCACACTTCTCTCTGTTTCCGTCCACCTGCTCGACGCTCATCTGAAGCCGTGGAAGCAGGCCGAGGTGGTGCATCGTGGCGTACCTGAAGCAGGTGACTTCCTGTGAAAGCATCGGGTCTGTGTGGAGGATGAGGAGGATGAGTCGCCTTCCTCACTCGTACATGAAGCTAACAGAAATGTATGCAGAAGGTGGCAGCACATGAGAAGGCACAAAGGACAGAAGATATTTCCACTTGATGAAGACGTCATCTTCTCTCAGCAGGTGTTTACGGTTGCCGTGGCGTCGCTCTGACCTCAGGCGGCTCGACCAATCAGTGTCACGGCTCGTCTGCAGCGTTCCCAGGCGGCACAGCTGTTTCAGCTCAGTCACGTGATTTCATCACAGCAGCATTCTGCTTCTCTGGTTTGAATCAACGGCTTCTCTTCTTCCTCTTCCACGCTGTCGGTTTGTTCTCCTCCTCCTCCTCTTCCTCTGAGTGTGTGTTCATGAAATACTGTAAATAAATCAGCGGGTCACCTTCGTCCACTGCGTTCGTGGTCATTTCCTCCCACTGTGGAAGCAGACGTTTTATTTTTATATTGCAGCACATTCGTCTTTTTTTCCATCCGTTCTTCTTCCTCTGACGGTGTCTTGCTCACTCTTCTTTCACTTCCTCCTTCGGCAGCAGCTTCTCATGTTCCTCCTCTCTCTTCTCTCTTCATCCTTCAGGTCTGAGCTCTTCTCGTGTGGTCGTGCTGGTTTTCTTCCTGAAGCTCGTGGCCGGTCAGCCGCTCGCCGTCACAACAGGAAGCCGCACACAAACCTGTCGAGATCACGCAGTCGCTCCGTTTATCTGCGCTCGGCTCGTCACGCGCTCGGCTGAAACTGATTCTCAGGCCGTGAAATCAAACTCGCTCTCGCTCGAGGCAGGTGAGGAAATCTGGAGATTCACTGAGTCTCATCTTCCTCTAATTTCTACCTTCATATACAAGAAGCGAACGGCGTCACAGAGAAGGTCTTCATCATCATCATCATCATCAACAGGTCATCTCTCACAAAGACACACAGTTACAGACCAACCAGGTGCGACAAAGACGAGCCTTCGTCGTATCGGACCTTCGTCATTCATCATTGTGAAACCTTCTGTCTGTCAGAGTTTATCTGATTTCTTCACACGCGGCTGTTTTCAGGTGAGCTGTCACGCAGGTGTGGAAGCAGAAGTTGACTCTCACATTTGGAATCTGGATGAAAAGCCTTCGCCGTCAGTGTGTCTGACGTCCTCGTTTCCATCTGAAATAAACTGTCAGTCATCAGCTGAGATATTTTAGGATTCAGCTTCTGTCGCTCGTCACGGCTCTGCGTCCAACATCTTCTGCCCGGCAACTGTTTTCATGAGCCAATCACGTTTTCTGTCATTTTTATGAGCAAAACTGTCAAACTTTCATTAGTTAGTGTTTTAATTCTGGAGTTTTGGGCTTTTCTTTGATGGCATCATCGACGAATATTCATGGTTAAAGGTCAGGCCAGAAAATGACTGCAGCCAGAAACTCTTCACCTTCGACCTCTTTCAGCCATTTTTAATATGTCTTCATTCAAGATGTGTCCAAATCTGTGAGAAACATCCTGAAAACAGCTGCAGAAACACGAGATCGTCTGTGTGACGCTGAAGCAGCAGAATGTGTCAGCGCCTCCACGGCGTCTGTTCAGCAGAGACAGCGAGGACGACCTGGAGAGGACGGACCCGACTGTCCCCTCGGCAGAGATTACAATTTATGATCAGAAGCAAAGGAATCTGAAGTGCGCACACACACACACACACACACACACACACACACACACACACACACACACATGCACAAACACACAGAGACGTCATGTCCAATAACTCAGACGGAGGTGAAGCGTTGGTGACAGCGTAATGGCGAGTTGAGTAATCCAGTGTAATGAGCGCTTAAACACGTCCTTCAATCAGACGACTGCAAATCAATCCAACGCCGCTGAAGTCATCCTTCTGTGTGTGTGTGTGTGTGTGTGTGTGTGTGTGTGTGTGTGTGTGTGTGTGTGTGTTCAGACAGGTTGCTTCTCTTCCATCGTTCCTGTTTCCTTCCTGTCGTCTCTCGTCATGAATATCTTCAGGTTTCTGAACTCTTCAGCGACATTAAACCGTGAGCTTTGGGAACATTTCTGCATGATTTTAACGTTTTACAAACGATTCATGGACAGAATAAATCGGCAGGAAGGAAAACAGGATATTTAAGACAGGAGGGACGAATTCAGAGCGTCTCCATCTGAGCTGTCCTGGTCCAAACAAACCAAACGGAGGAGACAAACAAACTCTGGACGTTCAGCCTGGAGACCGCTGTCCATGTCCCCCTGACCCCTGACCCCAAATGTCCGACCCCTCATCCTGACCCTGAAAACATCGCTCTTATCTGAACCCAAACTCGTTCCAACCAAAGAGTTTTGGTGAAGACGTGTTGAGGAAGACTTTGTCCAGACAGACAGACAGACAGATGGGCAGATCTGATCACTTTACGAGCTTTTAGAAAAGACGCGTTGACGCGTGTGACGACGAAACAACGACCACGTGGAAACGTCCTCGAAAAACATGAACCTCAGAGGTGAAGCGAGCGTGCTGACTGTCAGTCATTGTCTGACCTCACAAGTCAGGCTGAAGGACGAGTGCGGGGTCCCTGCGGACCCCCAATCGAGCTGAAGTGTTGAATTACTCCCATCAGCACCTCCTCCTCCACCTCCCCACCTCCTCTTTCTCTATACATCTTCCTCTCCTCCTCCTCTTATGAGCCTCTAACTTTTGCTTCACCTGTTTCTCTCCGTCTTTGTTCTTTATCTCCACCGTCCCGTCTCCTCTCCTCTCCTCTCCTCTCCTCTCCTCTCCTCTCCTCTCCTCTCCTCTCCTCTCCTCTCCTCTCCTGTCCTCTCCTCTCCTCTCCTCTCTCTGCTTTTTATCCTCAAAGCTCTTCGTACTCTTTCACTCTGTTATACGACCTGACTCTCGGTTCACCGTGTCCTTCCTCAATCACTCCGTCGCCTCTGGTGAGTCATATGATCCTCGTCTCCCCTCGTCCATCCCTCTGTCTCCATACAGTAATGATTCAGGGAACCCGAGACCACCCCAGAGAGAGGGGGGGGGGGGAGAGAGAGAGAGAGAGAGAGAGAGAGACCTACAGAGGGAGAGGATAGCTGAGACGGGGTGGAGGGTGGAGGGAAGGATGGTTCGATCAATACCTTTTAACGGGAAGGTGCTCTCAGTTCACGTTATAGATCTCTGATACACAAACTCCTATGTACACTAACGCACATGCACACACACACACACACACACACACACACACACACACACACACACACACACACACACACACACACACACTCAAAAGCCAAACATGCAAATGTACACATTTATACACACTTTCAAATGCAAAACATGCATATTTACATACACATCACCTTTTTCTCTCTGACTTTGCTTTGCTGTCTCTCTCTCTCTCACACACACACACACACACACACACACACACACACACACACACACACACACACACACACACACACACACACACACACACAGTCTAGTGCTTCCGGGAATTTGCTCAGCCTTGTTTCTGTCCAGTGGTATGGAAATGCATCCCTGTGTGAGCTCACTGCTCCTGCTGTGTTACCTGGTGCGCGCGCACACACACACACACACACACACACACACACACACACACACACACACACACACACACACACACACACACACACACACACACACACACACACTCTGCTGTGATGTCTGCAGCCAGTCTAAGTTCTTGGCTTCAAACATTCGCTTCTTTGCTTCAGAATGACGGTCGATGTTGTTTCCCGCCTCCTGTCCTCAAAGGTGAGCTGACCTCTGGACACGGTTCAGACACGAAAACACGTCTGAGGACATGAGTTGTAATGTCTCACGACGCTGTGTCCAAGCAGTCCGTCTCACCTGGCAGTTCATGTCCTCATCTTAAAGAGGCCAAACACGCCTAAAAGCTCGACATCCTGTTGCTGTAATGTTTCGTTTTGCTTCATGTTGTGAATTCATTTCCAAGTCTGTCCGAGCTTTTAGCTTTTACGTTTAGCTAAGCTAATGGCTCGAGGGACGCTAACGTTGACCTGTCGGTCCATCGTTTCGGTCCAGAGTGAAAGATCTCAACAGCTGTTGGCTGCATCGCACAAGTCACACAGATACTGATGGTCCCCAGAGGATGATCCTACTGACTGTGGCGCCACCATGAGGTTTAGATTTGTGTTTTTCAGTGTCAACATCTTTTTGGATTGTTATTAAAGTTGGTTCAAACATGCATGATCCCCTCAGGATGAACTGGAACAGATTTGTTGATCCCTTCATCTTTCCTCTGACGCCATCATCAGGTTCAACGTCCAGCGTGTTCAATAACCTGATCGACGAGCATTGTCACTGTGACCATGTTAGCATGCTAACATTAGCATTTAGCTCAAGCGCAGCCACACACAACGGCTAGCATGACTGTAGTCTGAGACATTAGCAAAGAGCTAAAACATCCAAGAAAAAAGGTGGCAAAACTTGTAGCTGCCATGTTGATTATTGTCAGAAACTTTTAAACCAAAGAAATTCAATTAGAAAAGCTTCAGTTGTCAGTAAAAATGCTATCAAACCCCAACAAAAGATGGACCCTGTCCCCCGTCCTCACCCGCATCGATAATCACCAAATGACTTTCAGTAAGATCAGTTCTTGGTGGAGTTTTGACATTAAAGACTGATTTCACACACGTTCAAAAAACACTTTGTAAATGTGTAAATGTGACGTGTGCAAAGCTTTTTCCTCGTGTGATGCTCACAGCTTTGTGAAGACAGCGTGCTCAGATCATTTACTGCACCCACAAACATCCGGATGAAGTCGTGTAATGTTTGCCTTTGAGGTATTTTCTCGCTGTCAGATTTAAGTCACCTTCATTATTTCCGGAGCCGATGCTTCTGGAACGACAGCCACGGCTCTGAGTGTCCGTCAGCTGACTGCTTTGTACTGCGGCGGTGAGAAAACAGGAAGTGAGGCGGCGGCAGGTGGACGTGCTCTGGCAGCTGAGCAGAGACTCGGCTGAATATCTGCTTTTCACGATCTGCACGTAAACATTCAGTCCTTCATCTCACTGTCTGCATGTGCAGCTTTACCTCCGGCCCTGACTCGTCTTCCTCTTAGTTACGGCTCATTATTTTGCTGAGTTGAGAATAAAATCAACCAAAGGGCCAATTACTGTGAGCAGTATTGACTTCATGACATGCGCATAATGTCGGATTCCTGCGAGCCGCCGCCGCCGCTGCTGCCGCCGCGCCTCGTCGAAAGCCTTTTGTCCTGCTATAGATTTGAGTGTTTGTTTGAGCGACTGTGCACTAAAGACTGTTTGTACGTTTCTGCAGTTTTGGGCTCATGTCGCTGAAGCAGAGAGGAAGAGGAGCAGGAGTGGGAGGTGAGCGGAGGGTGGAATATGTATGAATTACTGAGACAGATCTGCATCAAGCTCGACTGGTCCAGAGAGGAAAAAACAAGAGAAATACTGAGAAATGTTAGAGGAATAAAAAGAGGCCGAAGACAAACGAGGAGAAGGACGAGATGAAAGCGAAAGCAGCTTCTAAACGCTGAGCGCAGAGCGATTATGTGCTGAGTGGAAACGCAAACAGGCCGCAGGAAACGGAAGAAACGCTGCTCTTCCTTTTCTTTTAGCCTTTTTCAGGCTTTTCTCTGCGAGGCAGCGGGACACACAGACGTCGTCATCACACAAAGACGAGGACGACAAAGACCACAGACAGAAAGCCGTTTCCTTCTGGGGCAGAGCAGAGCGGCGTCGACCTTCAGGCCGTTTCCACAGAGGGACAGGAAGTCCATCGAGCGCCGCCCGGACAGAGCGAGCCCCCCTCAGGCCTCCTCTGCACCTGTGTGCTCTCCTTTCCACGTGTCCGGCGCTCAAACACACAAACGCACATAAACAAATAAACATATTCCATCATTTCAAGGCGCACACGCAAACACACGAACGTCACACGTCTCTTCACCGCACAGATCAAACAAACACGCCGAGCCCAGATCTGTTTTCCAATCTCATTTAGGAGCCTTTCATAATCCTCCTTATTATAAGCAAGCAGTGATCGAACAGCCCGGGGCCCCCGCCCACCCAACCCCACCCCCCCGACTGGGCTGTGAGCCCAATACCAGCCAGGATCAGGCGTTCGACTGGAATACAGATCGTGATGAAGAGGAATGAGAGGGTGAAACGACAGAAAAGACAGATGGAAGAAGAGGAGGGCGAGAAAGAGGAAGGTGGTTCAGGATTTTAATTTGACACACAGAGACGTGAAGCTGCCGTCTGTCAGCGTGACTGACAGCCGGATCAGCTGACACGAGGACGCCGCTCAGGACGTTCTGCTTTCCGCTGCCTCGGCGCTCGTTTCCGGGCGGGTTTGTTCCTCTTTTCCGTCCCTGAAAAGTCACCTCGGACAGATCGGAAGGAAAAACACGAACAGGAAGAGAAGTCAGACGGAACGAGTGGTCGCCCGCAGCATCATCGCCAGCAGCAGATACAGGCTCCATCTGAGGAACGCACGTTTTAACATGAACTCTTCCAACCTGAATTTATCAACCTGTGCGTTGGTCTAAGAGCACAAACCTGCTCTTTGCAAAGCAGCGTGGATCCTTCTTCCTGTTACAGCCCTTAAAGATGGCGGTTGTGGTTGAACAGCTGTGAAAACCTGACGTGGGTTTAAACACAGGGTGTGTTCATCCAAACCATCTTTCCCAAACTCAGTGTGAACCTGTCTCGCTTCATAAGCCAAACATCCCCCGCCAGCCGCTGCCTCTGACGCCTCCTTCACCAGAAGCTCAACTGAAGACGAGACACGAGCAGAACATCGACGAAGAGTAGAGTCAGAGTCATTGAGCTCACGTGTCTTCATTCTGGACTCAGGCTGGAGGCGCTGATGTCAAACCGTTAGCGTGTTTTCTTGTCCGTCAGTCTTTAATGGACGCTGGTTAGAGACTGAAACGATTGGATGAAACGGATCACATGAAGCGACGCCGGCAGTCAGGAGTATTCTGATGAACCTCCTGAACTAATTGAACAGAAACTCACCTCCTCCCTCCTGCACGCTCTTCATATTGAGGCATTACTCATCAG
>NC_092058.1:1200574-1270574 GCF_039877785.1 Chaetodon trifascialis | reverse complement strand
TTTATGGCGTTAACAATGGATCTAATGATGATGAGCGCCACAGAGACCCCCCCCCTCAGCTCCACGCAGCCAATCAGCGACTTGTTTTACGTCCACATGACTTTTCATCTGAATGCAGATAAAGAAAAAAGCTGATTTGTGATCAGATGAGAGAAGACGTGTTTGGAGACGTCCTGATGTCTTCTTCATGGGACGGACGGACAAACAGGAAACAGACACTAATGCCAGTATTTCAGTGTGTGCTCTGCCACTGACGATGACAATGACGATGACGATGATGATGATGATGATGATGACGATGATGATGATTCTAAAAATTCAATCTGAGCTCAACTTTGAATGTAGAAACATTTCATTTTGTCCTCTCGTCAGTGAAGTCGCTTCAGCTCTGAGTCACACCTCTGACTGGCTCTCCTCCACAGCGGCAGTCGCTGAGGCTCATGGGTATTGTAGTATTTAGAGCCATGCAGCACGACAGCCTGAAACAAAGCTGCAGAAACTCAAACGTTGGTCATCGTGCATCGTCCCGTTCCTGAGGGTGTTGTTGGTAAGAGCGGCCTCGTGCAGCACTTCCTGTTCGTATCGATCTGTCAGGATCTATAAAAATGTCTGCCTCTGAACAGACCCTCCTCATCACCCTCATCTGCTCCTTCGGCACACACTTTGAAATGCATGCTGCCAGAAATTGTTTTGTTTATTCACAGTAATTACACTAATGCCTCCAAATGTACGTGCTGATGATTTATTGATGCACGCGGCGCCATTAAATCCATCAACTCCTTCCCAGTAATCCTCGCTCCACCTTGTCTGCAGGCCGGCTGACCCGGCTCCACCCGCCCATTAACCCTCTGTGTCATTAGTTCACTCGTCCGTCCGTCCCACCATTAGCCCACCATCCTCCTCCTCCTCCTCCTCCTCGCTCTCCCCCATCACCTCTGCAGGATCCAGGGAGTGCATTAGCAGATTAAGCAGAGGTGGAGATGGAGCACCTCCTGCCTGTGTGCCAGCTCCCTCCAGCTGCAGCTCCTTCCTCCCTCCATCTTCTCGTTTTCATGGCAGCACCTTTCTCTTAGCTTCTCTTTTAAGTGTCTGCTGGCTTTTTCTCTTTCAAGCTCACCGAGTCTTTTATCGTCCCTCTCCATCTCTGCGTCTCCGTCTCTCCACTCTTTCCACTCCTCCGCTCTCCCGCTCGTCTGTTTATCTCTTTCCATCCTCCTCGCTGTTGATTTCACACCAGCGTTTGCTGTCCGTACCCCTGCTGTTCTGTTTATCTGTTTTTGTGCCTCTTCTTGCTTCCTTTCTTACTTCTCTGTCCTCTTTTAGCATCTCTTGTTGTCTCCCCTCTCTCTGTTTTTATTCCTTTATTCTTCTCTTCGTTGGAAAAAGCTGATTTGTGGCTGCACTCATGAACCAGCCACGTTGTATGGACCCACACTGAGATGAAGACTGAATATCATAAATACATTTTCACATTTTGGGTGAACTTTCACCCAAAAAAAGCATCCGGCAGCAGTGAGAGGAAGCAGCGGCATGGATGTGTTTTCTGTTTCTCGGCTGCAGTGACCCCGTTTCTCAGCTCTGGAATCTCGACTCTGGTTGACGTTTGCAGCGACTTGACGACTCAGCAGGTTGTAATACCACCGAGGCTGAAGCGAGCAATCAGCAAGCTCAACTTGTCAAAAGCATCGTGACTCAGCAGAGCTTCTGGCCTGAAACCGGAGTTAGCAATCACAGGAGTAAAAGTACTTTCAGCTGCTGATAATACTGCCATGTGGCGTTAGAGGACGCTGAGAGACAGATGGGTGGAAAGGACTAATTCTTCACATGCTTTTTCTCTTTGAATCATTACTGCAAATGCACGTAGACGAGGATAAACCGTCTCTGTCTGAGCACGAGGACGCCGACATGTCGAAGCAGGAAACAGATGAAAACACGCCGTTGTCACTGTGATCATTGAAACAGCAGAAATGACTTTTATACAGAGCTAACACCACCACACACTCTGCCTGTTTTATGTTCAGAGGGGTTTTCTGAGTTTCTGAAGAGCTGCGGTCTGTTCTGCTCAGAGGTCAAAGGTCAGAGTTCGTGCTGCATCAACACTTTGAAGATTAAGTTCATGAACATTTCCTGGTTTTGTTAATACATAATCTGCCTTAAACACTATAAGATAATAAAACAGAAGAGATTTTTGTCTGTTTGTGAAAGAGAAGGAAAGCAGCACGAATGGACTGACGGTTCAGGACGCAGAGGGACAGACGGAGACAGAGACCAAGTGAAAGAGAAGCAGGACAGAGAGAAGACGACGAGACAGAGGAGCACAGAGAGGGACAGACAAAGCTCGGCCTTGTGACAGCGGAGGCATGAGGACACAGTGCAGCTCTGTGTGTGTGTGTGTGTGTGTGTGTGTGTGTGTGTGTGTGTGTGTGTGTGTGTGTGTGTGTGTGTGTGTGTGTGTGTGTGTGTACATGCATGAATTCCACTGACACATTAGTGAGTAATGTCTGAGTGTGTGTCACATCCCACATCCTTCACACACACACACACAAACATTCTTTCTGACGTGAGCGTGCATTGTGCTGCAGTCATTTTATAAATAGTGTGTGTGTGCGTGTGTGTGTGCGTGCGCATGTGTGTGTGTGTTTCCCCCTCGTCATGTGATCGGCGTTCATGTTCGGCTCACCAACAGGATTCACTTTAATAACTGATACGACCTGTTAGTCAGTGTGAACTCGTGATATTTACACAACACCAACCTTCATATCTCTGAATAGATCTTTGTGCTAACACACACACACACACACACACACACACACACACACACACACACACACACACACACACACACACACACACACTCTGTCACTGGTCCAGCTGAATATTCCTGCACTCCAGAGGACGTTTAATTAAAACACTGAATCAATGGCTGTTTCTCATCTCAGCTGTGGAGCCTCGCTGTGTCGGCGCACTACACTGACCTGCTTCCCACTGCTGTCACACACACGCACGCACGCACGCACGCACGCACGCACGCACGCACGCACGCACGCACGCACACACCTCATCACCTCAAAGTCCTGAGATTGGTGCTTGTGTGATAGATGGCATCTGCAGAGGTTGTGTGTCAACCACAGGTTGAAATGAGTGAATGCGCACACATGCGCACACGCGCACGCACACACACACACACACACACACACACACACACACACACACACACACACACACACACACACACACACACACACACACACACACACACACACACACAGCTTGCTTTGATTGCAAACAGCCATTCTCAGACACTTGGTAAGGAGGAGGCGGGTGTTTGGGTGGAGAGCAGGTGCAGGGTGATGCAGGCGTGCTGTTAATGCGGCCTGATGGCGGCGAGGCTCACGCCGTCATCTGCTTCATTTTTTACTGGCGGAGAAACGCCTGGATGGAAATATAACAGCCCTCAGGTACCAACGACCGCGCTGACGCTGCTGTGATGAAACGATGGATACTGTGTGTTTGGCCAAAGACACAGAACATAAAATCCACTTTAACAAAGTCACAAATGAAAGAGCTCAAACGTCACGACCGCAGACTACGAGCTGACGCACAGACAGTACTCTGACTGCAAATACTGCAGTATTATCAACACGCCAACCATAAAATCTAAAGACCACTCATCTGGACTTCCTCTCATTTTCCAGAGGAAACTACATCCACACTGTCTCACCTGGACAGGTAACAGTGGACAGACTTACTTACAGTCAAGTAGTAGCTTCAAAATACAAAAGTACCAAAAGTAAAAGTACTCATTCTGCAGAAAGGAATATTTTAGAATAATGTTTTATATTATTAGATAATAAGTAACAAGGGGGTGGACCCCCCCCCCCAACCCCCCACCCCCCTCCCCCATCATGTGACCCTGATGGAGCAGAACTGAACACATGTTTAGGGTTCAAGTTTAACCCTGAACATGAATAAAAAGTGACGTGACAAGCTTCTGCATATTTTCCCCCAGCTGTTAAAAGCTGATTATAAGATAATTATTATTATTGATTAGAAAACAGAAAAGGACTTTCTTTGTACTCAGACTGTGTGATGTCAGAGAACTTCTTGTGTGTCACCTCCGCCATCTTTCCTGTTTCAGATCCTCAGAAATGTTTGTACTTCTTGCTTCTGAGCCAAGATTTGTTGTCTGTTTCCATGGTAACGATGCTCCAGGTGCAACAAGACATCTATTTCTGATCCGTGTGCATCACCTGCTGCGCGCCGTTCTTGGCACGAGATGGGCGACGTGCCTCTGCAGCGACTCTCCATCAGCCGCCGCACGGCGAGCGGCGAATATTTGGTTTTGGTGTTTTGGTCGGATTTCTGTTGAATGCTGGGATGGCGGACGGAGATTTCTGCGATCGGCTCGACTCGCAGCACCTCTTCCTCTTCTGTTCTTGGTTTATTGATTGGACAAAGCCGACCGCCATGTCTGACATAACTGTTCAGGCTGATGTGCAACAAACAGCTGCTTCATCGTGTCGCTTGTTCTCTTCCTCCCATACTTCTTATTTTTAGGAAGCCAGCAGTGCATTATGGGATATGATCAGCCTGTTTCTTCAGAATAGGAACATGTAAACACTCAGCTTATGATTCACTTAAACACAGAGGAAGCAGTTTGTGTTGATTCTTCTTCTCCTTCTATAAAACAATCAATTCCTTCCAGTCGCCCTCCTCTTCGTCACAGCCTGACAGTCCAAATGGGCTGCAGGCAAACAGCTGAAGACGAAACTGTTGGGAAATGCTGGATTGATGGCTGCGGCGCGGCGAGGCCGTCCCTCTAACAAACACATTTTGACATTATTGATGTTTTCTGGACTTGCACAAAGTGCGAGCTGTCCTCTTCGCTCTCACGCCGCGGCTCTTTGACCCAGATCTCTCGGCTGTGCGAGCGCCTGAGTGGCTGCCTGGTCCTACATTAGATATGAGGAAGCCATGCTAGTGTTCAACTCGATTATGCGGATGACAGGATGTGCGGCGGGCTTCATGGGGCCAAGCAGCAGCGACTCAGAGCCTCCAAACCGAGTGCTGTTTGATGTTTGCTTACAGAGAAAACACGAGCGGGAGGAGCGTGTGATTTCTTTAAATCGAAATGTAAATCCACCTCAAACAGCTGTGATGGTTTACTGCAACTCGCAGTGTTTCTGCAACACGACAAAGATTCAATTTCCCTGAAAAGCTGACTTTAAGAAGCGGCGATCTTAGAGCTCAGTCGCTTTTCAGGAAACGGAGAGGATGTTAACATCCTCAGCGAAGTGGAACGTTGTCTGAGTCCACCGACAGACGTGAACACGAAAGCTTTTTCTGCAACATGCAGAACGTGGACGAAGCACAAAGAGCGGCTCGGCAGAGCGAACATGACGTCTGCTGGTCGTCCTCGTGTGAAACGATCGTGGTGCAGCTCTTTGAGAAAACAAAGCGCATCGCACGCACAAACAGGAGTGAAATCGGATTCATCCCGACAAAAAGGCAGCACGAAGGCACAAACGGCCTGAGCAGAATCCCTCCTCACCCCCGCTGAGAGACAAGCACACAGCGCTTCGCATGGAAATGTCTCATTTATGCCTCGACGTACTATAAGACACGAACAAAGACCACTTCAGCACGATTATAAGAGAGGACAGACGCTGTTTGTCTTGCAGGGCGGGCGGTGGGGGCGCAGGCTTAACGCGATGCGCCGTGCCCTCGTCCTCTGCAGGCAGAAATGTCCTTCTTAGACTCATAACAAGACTCCGTTTCACAAACTGAGCTTCACGCGCTCAAAGCTGCTGACGTGAGCCGGAGCAGAGATACGGTGAACTGGAGCTCTGTGATGAAGAGCGACGCCGTGAAGCTGAGCAGAGGGCCTCAAAGTGCTTCACGTCCAGCAGACGACACAGTCCAGCTCTGCAGCTCTGTCTCCGACACGCTGACGTCCGTCCACAGCCCGGATTAATGAAACAGGATGTGATCACTTTCAAAGTGAACATATTGAACGTCTGAGCTCGTCAGTATTGGTGTATTTATTCTTTACTCTCTCGGCCTGTCGTGCACATGAGCCTCCTATAGCTGATTTCCATTTTGTGTCTTTTTATCTGCTGTTGCTTTTATCTTCATCTCTTTTTATTGCCTGTTTTGTTCTATTTGTCCTGTTTTTCCTCATTCTGCTGCAGCAGCTGGATTTCTCCAGCGTGGCTTTAATAAAGTCTTATCTCCGTTCCTCTGCTGACGGACAGGAGTCACACCGTGCAGGTCACTCTGTATCTCTGCAGTTCGTCGCCTGAAACAACAGATCGGCTCTGAAAATGTCTGTTTTCGCTGCGCTGAATGAGAAACGTTTGGCGGCAGAAGAAGCGATTCTCACTGCGAAGCGCCTTAATTACAATCTCACTCGTGTCTTATCAATCGGCCTGTTGAGCAGCGCGGAGGAGAAGCAGCAGCCACAGAGGAGCTTTTATCCGAGTCGCATCGTCACCGCGGCTCCGAGATAGCGATCGAGCTGCTTTCAGATACAAAGAAGAACATTTTTAGCTCGCTCCGACTGCTGTGATCAGTCCTTAGACCACGAGCGGTCGATGGTGGAGCTCTCAGAGCGTCAACGCGCTGATACCTCCAGCTCATCGTATTTTCCTCCAGACCTTTCTCTCTGTACATTCACGCAGCTCAGAAGAATCACAAACATCCCATTGAGGCGTTTTCAGCTGAAGCAGATACGCGTCTGCCTCCATTCACGGCTCACAGAGCGAATGTGCCTCCGCTCACGTCTTTCCATTGGCTGCATTCATGAGATGTGAAGTGTGACTGGAGGCAGAATTCTCCACATTTGCTTTGGAAAGTGAGTTTGTTGACAACACAGATGTAAAGGCGTCTCGTCCATGTCTCAGATAACACAGTGTGGGGACAGACAGGAGACACAGGGGTCCTGTGTCCATGTGCCGTCACCTTCAGGTCATCAGGTCAGTCCAGATGAGCTCACACATACACTTGTTGTTAATCTTCAGGAGGTCAGTCTTACTCTCCTCTGGTGTGTGCAGCTGATAAACGTCCATAAATCCACTTAGAAATCATTAAATACAGACTGAGACTCGTCACGTTTTGAAGTTTTCTTCAGCATCGAAGTGATCCAGTGAGGTCGTCTGAACATCTGCTGAAAGCTGATTCAGACTCTTAAACCTGCAGGAAGCAACAACTGAACGAACACGATGGAAAACCAGCCGCTTCTCCGCCGCGTCGCATCACTCCGCTAAGCCCCTCCCACCAAACCCACAACTTTGATTGGCAGCAGAAGTAGTCAGCTGACCTGCTGTCCGCGGCATGAGCCTCGCCAAAACCCCGGCCCCTGTCGCTGTGACCCCGTTACCTGCAGCTGACATCACACCTCACACCTGATTCTTCCTCATGTTCTGAGTCACAGCTGATTAAAAAAAAAGTGAAGGACAAGCAGCTCTTCAGACATCCAGAAGACGTCTAAACATCGATTTAAATGACAGGAGGGTAAATATGCTAATTATGACTGCGGTGGTGGGGGTGAGGGTGGGGGTCCAGTGGGATGTTAAAATAACTCCACGTCCCCCAGAGAAAGAAGTCCAGATCCGTCTGCAGGGACCTTTAAACCCCAAACCTGCACTGACTGACCGGGAATCTTCTCCTGTTCCAGCTGAATATTCGGGTGGAGGTAGGATGGAGGACGTGCTGTGAGGCAGCTCCATGCAGACTCCCCCCCTCGACGTGGATTGCATCCTAACGTCACACATGGCGACCTCTCCCCCTCAGACGCACCGTTCAGCACAGCGAGTTATTAACCTCCAACCTTCTCTATCTGATGGCTCACCACCACCTTCACTCTCACACTCATCCGTCTCACCCCCCCCCCCCATCTCTCTCGTCTCAGCCTCATCTCTCCGGCTTCCTCTGGAGACTTTAAGTGCATTAGGATAAGAGGCTCTCTTCGCTCTCGTGGCCTTCCTTCAGGCTCGGCGGCTCACAGGTTCAGCTCCCTCGCTTCCACTCAAACACACATCAGAGGACGCTCGTCTCAAAGTGTCTTTATGAAGCCTGCTTTGTACGCAGCAGACTGCCATCGAGCCTCCACATCCATTAGCGGCCATACATCCAGTCAGTACCCTCAAAAGTCTCTTTGTCAAGGCCGAGGCAGGTGGTTCCCTCAAAGCACGACTGGACTGAAACCTGGAGCTCAGAGAGGCCAGAAACACATCGTCAGAAGCTTTTCAGGGAATCTGATGCTTCAAAAGCTTCTATCACACTTTCCTCACACCGGAAAGAGAAAGAATGAAGACATGACGTTCGTCAACTATATCAAGCCAGAGGACAAGACCTCACAACACAGTCCATGTAAGCAAAGAGCAATAGAGCAGAAAAGCAGCGGGGATGCTTTTCCACAGGGCAACACGCCGCAGCCAATCAGGAGGCGTTTACGGCTAACTGCAGGTCGTGACGCACGGCGTGCTGACGAACCTGAAGCCACAGCAAAGCTCACGCCTTGTTTTATGTACAAAACAAGCTTTTAATGTCCGACACAGCTGTGACTCTGAAGACGTTTCCACGAAGGACACTGGTCTACAGTTAAAGGCTAATAATGGCAAATGTTTCAGATTTTAATCTGTGTAAATTGAAGTTTCGCATTGTTGGTCAAAACAAAAAGACGATTTGTAGAAAATCTGCCGTAACAACAAATTCCTCCTGATAATTAACAGCTGCTCATAAACTCGACTTCATCATGTTCATCATTTTCACAAGCTCAAATAAATGAACAGATGGTGAAACGAGCCTTTTGAACATGGTCTCCGTTTTCACAGCCTCCCATTTGTACCTGATTATATGAGAGCTTTACAGGTCTGTGAAAAAACAGTTTATTATTTCTAAAAGCGGACGAGTAAAAGCGGCTGTTAGTGAGCGGACAGCCAGCAGATCAGAGCATCAACACAAATCCACTTAAGGAACGCACAACGTGACAAAAGTCGGTCTTTGCTCGAGTTTAACAGAGCAGCAGAGAGACGATCCAATCAGCTGTTTCATGCTAATCTGTGTCCCAGCAGCTGCACTCGTGCATTATGCAGCAAATATATATCACTGTCACCTCACAATTACTTTGTAAAAAAGTCGCCCACAGCTGAGCTCCATGAAACCCGACAGCAGAGGCGTCTGCAGATCTGCTCCAATGCATACCTGTTTTACACGACTCACCTGTGAGAGTCAGCTCCTGTCAGCTCTAATTAGACAACTGTCAATCAAACGAGACGCCCAGCAGGAGCCGTGGCCCCTTCAATGGACCCGAACAGGCTCAGAACCAGGAACCAGGGAACATGAATGAGACAAGGCAGAAGCAGTTTCCAGCAATCGGTGGCATTTTTCTAAAAGGAGAGGCTGCATTCATTATTAAAACCCCCCAAGCTCCACAGCTCGAGCTTCCTGTAGCTTTAAAACAACAGCAACACAAACAGGAAGTCAACACGGACACAGGTTACACAGCTTCATCTGCAGAGCCAACAACCGTCAGTGCTTCCTGTTACTCGCCTGCAGTCTTCAGTCCGCCCAAGTTCCCTTAATTAACAAACCGCCTGACAGCAAGCCGCCCGGCTGTCTAATAAATGATCAGCAGATCGCAGCTTGAGGACGTGGAGCTGTGCATGGCTGGACTCATCTGCAGCCAACTCCATCTCTGAGGAGGACGGCACGAGAGCGTCCCTGAAGACGGTGGCTGTTTAAAGCTGCATGTACAGACGTCAAGCAAAGCAGCTCGATGGAGCGGCGACGCGACTGCGGCGTCATCGAGAGAGGCTCCAGAGTGAGGCAAGGACGGGAGAGAGGGAAGGAATGACAGGGTGAAAAGAGAGAGAGTTATGAAACCACGCGAAGAGTCGGACAGAAAACAGAGAGAGAGACAGACGAAGGAAAGGAGACGGAGGCAGAAAGAAATCCTCTCACTAATTAATAGGTGTCTGAATTTCAATTAACACTGACCTCAATTTCTGTGAGGAAGAGAGAAAACAAGAGAGAGAACATGAGGAAGACAGAAAAAGGACAGCTTACGTAAGAGGACATCTCGTGGAAAATATTTGGTTTTCCCGTTGCTCTGCCGGCGTGAACAATGCGTCCATTCTTCCTCTGAAGCTGGACGTTCGCTGCAGGTCTCATCACTTCACAGATTCTTTGTTCTGCCGGGTTTGTCGGTGGAACAGGACGACTTGTGTTAGCTGTGTCATGAGTCTGGTAAGAACTCACATTCTTCACCTCCCAGAATGCATCTGGGACATCAGCTCAGAGAGGCTTGTCCCTGCGTGTTGGTTGAAATCAGCTGATCCTGCATGTGTTTAACGTCTCCGTGTCCTTTGTCATCTCACACGTGACGTGGAAGAAGCACAAAGTGAAGCTCATTAGCTGAAAGCGTTTCTGCTTGAACTGAACTGCAGCTGCAGAGAGTCTGCGTTCAGCCAGCGACTGGAGGAGCGCACCTGAACGCAACGCTGAGGCCATTAACGCCACACACAACCGATTCCACTAAGCAGCTGCGATAAAGCTCCTGAAGCGAATCTTTCTGATAACAGAGTAAAACGAAGCCGTGTGTTGTGAAACGATGCAGAGCTCACCAGGAATCAAAACCTCCGTCTGCAGCTATCTGATCTATTTTCAGCTCATTGTTTGTGAGTCTGTGCGATGAAACTTTATGTCACCTGGACGACACGACAGACCGCGAAAGCGAAGGAGAAGCTGCTGGGAGACGCTGTGAACCGGCGTGGCGGCGGCGTGGATGAGCATCATAATTATTGGATGGATTGTCATGAACGTTTGTGCAGACAGTCATACCACAGCATCAAACTGGAAGGAACTACACAGAGGAAGTGACATTCTGGCTGAAGACCCGCCTTGATGGGAGGACTGACAGATTCCATCTGAGGTTAAGTCTTTGAAAATGAAATGTCAAACAGCTTTTCCGTTTTCATTTCGATGTTCGTCGTCGAACACCTGATGAACATGAAAATGCAAATTAGATGATTGCATTTAAATTTTACCAAATAACACATGCACAAATGGAGGATTTTAATGGTATTGCGCCATTAGATTTTCATTTTCAAGTCTGCATTATCATGCTAATATAGTCCCTTCTGGGCTTCCATACCGTGGCCATGGATTTGAAGACAGTCAGCTGAAAGCAAAGTGCATCACTGTGATATTTTCTGGCTTTTCAGAGGAGAAACAGCAGAGAAAGCCATTAAAGCCATTAAAGTCTGCAGCAACAGAGGATTTCACGAGAGAGTTTGTAGGGTGAAGCCAGATGTTGGAGATGAACTGATAGATGGAATAAAAGACGGGAAATAAAGCAAAATAATAAAATGTCAAGCACCCAAACGTGGAGCTTCGTTGTTCCTACGGAGGTTTGATTTAAAGTCTGATCGTTCCCCCACAAGCTTCTGCACCATCTGAAGGCTGAATTTCACTTGTTTCTTTACGTGGAGGTGAGATAAAAACTGTTTTATCATTTCCTGCTGGACTGTCTCAGTCTGAGTTTTTCAGTTTCAGAGTTTCTGGTCTAACAACAGAAATAAAATCTGATTTAATGACACGTCTCAAAAGCTAATCTGTATTAAAACAGCTCGTTATTTTAAATTAGCGCGCGCTCTGCATCCTGTAATGAAGAATTATGAAGAATCGTTAAATATTATGCAGACTGGCGATGAGCGAAGTCTCAATGTAGATGAAATACGACATTTTCCTGTTATGGAAACAGAGTTTTATGCTGAAAGCAGCCGCCTGCTGCTGCTGGAACGAGTCTCTGAGAGAGAAGCAAAGCGCTAAAGTTCAGGCTGGACAGAGCAAACCGTGAGGGGAAACATGGCCGCTGCTCTCAGGTCACTCTCACATGATGGAAATGTTGTTGTTGTTGTTTGTTCCTGCAGGACAAACAGTCTGAGACGTTACTGGTAAACATAGTTGTCCTCAGAGCTTTCCTCTCCATCTCCCTCTCAATCAATGACGGGATCGCCGGCTTTCGTGCGGCTCTTCTGGGCCTTCGTCTTCGTCTTCGTCCCTGACAGTTCAGACCCTCACGCATGCAGCAGGTCTGATTCGCAGTCAGCATACACAAACAGGCCCGGCTCGTTTGTTTAGCATCCGAGCAGTCCGTGTTCGCCCGGGGCCGCTGCTGCACGCAGGCCGATCAATATCTGAGCCTTTGATGATCACATACATGAGCGTGAACACACACGTTTCTAAAAAAAGAGTCAACGATCGGTTCCGCACACACGCTGAGGCCAACGCACATACGTGAAATCGGCCATCTGCGATTGGCCACGCTTCCCCAGCGAGGCAGCTGAAGGCCGAGAGGCGCCATCGTCTCTGAACTCCAAAGTGTGGATGTAAACAGCACAGATTAGCATCAATCCCAGCATGCACGTGTGTGTGTGTGTGTGTGTGTGTGTGTGTGTGTGTGTGTCTGCATCCATACTGTGGAAATGAAACTGTGTGTGTTGGCACTCGGCCTCTCGTGTGTGTGCGCGCTGGCATGCGTGTGTGTCTCTAACGAGCCTCGGCTCTCTCCTTATCACAGCGACCACCGGTGCATTCCTCGATGCTAACGACAACAGGCCATAGGCGCTGGACGCTCTTTCCTCGCTCTCTCGCTGTGCCGCCGCTCGCTCGCTCACCCGCCCTATAAATAGACCATTACTTTGAAATGTAAGTATGCTTCCTGAAATTCCCGCCCCCTCCTCTCCCTCACACACACACACACACACATACGTGTGGTCCTCCCCGCGCTGCGATCGGCCCACCAGCCCGACAGCAGAGCCCAGATTAAACTCTTCTTTTTAAAGCTGATCTCTTGAGGATGGGGGGCGCCATCACCGGCCTGTTTGATGTGGCTGGTTGATATGCAGCCTGTGATGTTTGGCTGAGGTGCTGGCTGAGTGGATGCAGCACGCCGAGGGTGAAGCCGCGCTTCAGCGTGGTTTCATGAAGGAGGCAGCGCCAGTGACAGGAAGGCCGAGCGGCGTCGGTCTGAGGCTGCAGCTAACGACGAGTCTGTTGATGAAACATCGAATGACGTCCTCGAAGGTTTTAATTTGTCCACAACCCAAAGACATTCAGTTTCCTGTCACAGAGGAGTGAAGACGCCAGAAAATATTCACATTGCAGAAGCTGAAATCAGAGATTTTTGACCTTTTTCTCTTCAAACTTCACTCAAACCAACTGATTATCAAAGTACTGAATTTAACAGCCGACAACAAATCGATTGATCGTCACAGTTCAAGTTTGGTCCTTGAAGACGTGTCAGCGATGCAGCTCTGACCTTCATCATGCAACACCTGCAGCTTCACAAACACCTCAGAGCCAACAGCCTTAATGATAATCGATCAGTCATTTCAGGCACTTTGCCAAAACTCTCTGGTTCCAGCTCCTGAAATCGATTATTAAAGGAACATCTTTGGGTTTTGGACTCTTGGTCAGACAAAACAAGACATCAGAAGACAACAGCATGTCCTCAGAGAACGCAGTAAGTGGCAGATTAATCAGTAATGAGCATAATTGTTAGTTGCAGCAAAAACTGAATTTTTGGTTGTTTCCATTTGAAATGTGCGTGAAAGGGAAAATAATTATTTTGTTTTTTCCAATTCTAAAAGGAAATGAAGAGTATGTCTTCGTGTGACAGCATTGAAATATCCCTAAAAAAATCGTCTGTTTCTTGTGAATTGAAAGGAAAAAGTTCACAGTTTTCAAGTTAATTCGATGAGGGAGTTTGGTTCGATGGCAGATTCCCTCTTGATTCGTCAACAGGAACAATTACAGAAACACAGAGTGTTTGGAAGTCGGCGTCTGAGCGTCGTCTTCACACAGAAATGACAAAACGTGAAACAGTCCTTTCGCTCTTAATGAGGCCCTGAGCGACTTTGTTTCAGAGGTTTCTGGTGTCCATTAACTGGTTTGCACCGACAACATTTTAATGGTCTCTGAGACGCTGAAAAGTTTCTGCTCAGCTTCTAAAAGATGAAACTGAGAACAACTTCATTAAAGGAGGTAAACTCTGCTCGATCGATAAGAGCACTGAAGCTACGAGCTGGCTGCTGTCAGATCAGATCAGACGGTCAAAGAGCGCCGTCACGTCTGCTGGACGACCAAGCGAGTGATCAGCCTGTCTCCTGCTCTGAGGTCAGAGCTGAGGCCCACCTGAGGCTCGGGCCTCACAAGAGCTCACAAACAGGTTTCTTCTTCTCTCTGGACTAACTGTACAGTTCATTATGGACACACACTACAGCAGCTCCAACATCAGCGTGACGTTCACCTGTGAGGTCTGCAGAGCGGCGCCGCTGAACGACGTCTGCTCGTATTCGCACACGAGTCGCATCGTGGCCTCGGCGGCGTCCTCTGAACGGCGTCCGCTGTGATCATCTAGAACTGTTCTTGTTTCCCGTCGCATTAAATGAATAAGTTTCTGAACTGAACGTCTGAGGGGGTCACTGACAGTTTCCTCTACAGACACCTGAAAGTCTCACGGCCTGTGAAGGCATCGTCAGCCTGTGGTGAAGCTTCCTGGAGGTGAAGCTGTGAGCAGGTGAGGAAGCAGATGCTGATTTCCTGTGAGGGCTCAGAGCGGGAAGGTGAGGAGCCCCTGGAGAACCTTGTTGGTTCTTTATGATCTCTCTTCCTCTGCTTCTCCTGCAGAGACTGATTTGCATAGAATCCTGCTGCTCTGCCTCTTCTTCACAGGATTACCTTCAGCTGAGTATTATAGCCCTCTAGTGAGAACACAAGGCGATCAGACCTTTCCAATTACTGAGCCACACTTTGCCATGAACACACCAGCACCCCCACCCTGCGCACGCGCGCGCGCGCGCGCGCACGACCAGAAGGTAGACTATGAACTGAGTGTCTTCTGTCTCCAAACTAGGCTGCTGATGTAACGATTGAACATCTGTGAGCGTTGGGGACCACGCAGCCATATGCCACCCAGATTCTGGCCGGGGGGGTTAATGCTGCGGGTGGTGGTGGAGGGAGAAGTGCCGTAAGGTCCGGGCAGCGGGCGGGGGTCGGGGGGGCTCGAGTTACTTCAGCGGGAGGCATTCTGAACAGAGTAATTTCTGCGTGACTCAATTTTCAATTAGAATAAAAAATCTCCGGCTCTGTTTCGTTCGCACGCGCCGCGTCCCCCCCCCACCCCCACCCCCCCAGCCTCTCCGGGACAAAACTGAGCGTTTAATGAGCGTCAGCTGGGAAATGTTCGCTCCTGCTCTGCGCCACGAGCACGCCGCTGCCCGGTCCGCGCAGCGCCGGCTCCCCGCGGCACTCCGCCGAACAACCGGCGGCTCCGAGCGGCAGCGCGGCGCGCACGTCGCGGCTCTAACCGGCAGCAATCGGTCTCTGTGATCCGGCTGCGGAGAGCTCAGTTCAGCCGAAGTTCGAGTCCCACAGTCGCCCTTCCAGCAGCCTTCAGTCACCGCGTTAAAGCACACTGACAACAACAGCAACGCGACAGCACTTTCCAACACCGCTGCTCCAACAATCTGCCGTGCACATGGCTCGCACGCACGCACACACGCACACACAGTACAAAAACACGTCTGAGCGGACACGATGTGATCGGCAGCGGATTCTCTTACCGTGAGGAAGAGGAGGACACGATGCAGAGTGGATGAAGAAATTATAAATCCTTAGTTGGTGCCCGCATTGTCGGACGGAGAGAGGGAGGATGAGAGGGAGCAGGCTGCTACTGTGCGGGAATAATCCGACTGTCAGTGACAATAACCCGGAGAGGAGAGGAGAGGAGGGGGGGGTGCCACCCCATCCAATTAGAAACAGTGGGATTGATTGTCACAGGAAATAAGGCAGTTAGTGTCTAAAGCAGCTACAGTCTGTGGGGGTGGGAGGCTGTTCGATCACAGGCTGTTTTTCTCTCTTTCTTTGGATGAAGAATAATTTCAAACTACAGGAATAATGCAGGAAATGAGAAGCCGTGCGCGGACTTGAGTCCTGTGATTACAGCTGGTCCAGGGATGCTGGCAGCGCGCGTTCAGGGAAGCAGCTCATAAAGCTTCAGCATGCTGTGCAGATTTGCTCTCCTGTTGCCAAGTCGGCTGTGAGAAACGCAGCGCTCAGATTAGTCGAGCATATTTCCATATTCAAAGCTGGAGCTGCCAGCCGTCAGCATCCCTCCTCACCTGCTGCCATCTAGAGTGGATGCGAGGTAATTAAAGGCAGGGAGGTGGGCGGGAGTCACTCCAGCACTTTTTTTATTTTCACCCATGATGCAGCTGACTGGGGTCTCGGGGATCTGCAGGATCTGTAGCACAGTCTTAACCTGACGCCACCGATCACACACTTTGCTCAGACTCATTTCAGAGCTGAATGTCAGGTTTGAAGAATCATGTCTGTTCAGCCCTGACGCTCCTGCGTGTCCTCACAGTCGCTGACGTTCTCTACCTGTCCACCAGATGACCTGGCACCCCTCCACCTGCTGCTTCGACGCCGTCGCCCCTCAGCCATCTGCAGCTGAAGCGACCTGCTCGCCCTCCTCGGATGTGTTTGACCGTCGCGGCCTGTGAGCTGCTCCTCACATCACCTTCATCCTGCCTGCTGCTCATCTGTCTGCTGTGCTTCCTGAAAGTTCGGCTTCTGTTTAGAGCTCGAATCAGCCTCAGCCATCATTTTAGCATGGACTCTGCATCTGATGACACGCTCCTCCACTGATCTGATATCAGCTTCTTTTTATTCAGTGAAACTGTCTCAACACGCAGCTGCTACAAAACAACAGCACCTCCATGTGTTTTCCAGCACCGGTGGACTCAGTGCTGCCAAAAATACTTCTGGACCCGTGTTTGTAAGCGGAGACGGTCTTCTGGCCGCTCTCTTCACCATTTTTAGGACTTTGTCACAGCAGCAGGCTCAGACTGTCACACTGCTCTGATACGCTGTTAAAGGTTATTTATTATCAAGTGTGACATCATGTCTTTTTGAGGACAGCCAATCACATTTAGCTAAAACTGAGCTGAAAAAATAAAGAGCTCAGGTCAAACAAAGCAGGTAAAAGTTCATGTTTATGGTGGTTAAAGTCAAACAGGTGACGTCCAGGGGTCAGGACGAAAGGCTGGACCGCTGTGCTGGGACAGACTCGCAGGGAATCAGTGGAAATGGGCCAGTGTTTGTCTGACAGGTGTGATGAACAGGTGAGCAGGTGAGCAGGTGGGAGGGGAAGGTGAGCTGATGGAGACTGGTGGGAACAGAGTTACTGCACAGCAGGAGGGAGTGGGTGGATCTGAAATGGTCCTATTGTTAAATTTTAGTGATTCTAAAGGTAAAATCTTGAACCAGGTCAAAGGAATCCGTCGATGTCTGTCACTCCATCACTTTGGTCCACACCGAAGTCTCTCAGCAGCGATTGGAGGGACGGTCATGACATCATGTGAAGACACTCATGGTGTGAATCTTGTTGACTTCAGCGCCACCGTGAGATGAAAGTTTTCCCTTGACTACTGAAATATCTACCAGATGGATCGGCCCATGACTTCGTGTATACCTTCATTTGGATGTAGACTTCTACTTTATTGATCCCAGTTTGGGAAATTCTTTTGATGCAGCAGCAGATTAAACATACACATAAACATAAAATATATACAATAAAGGAGAACAAAGAAAACTAAGAGAAAAAGAATGTTCTCAGAAAATATAACTAAGTATGTAAAAAACACTTAATGAATGAAAAACGAACAAAAACGGCGGAGCTACTTCAACAGACGTCACATTTTCCCACATGGTCTCGTTGGATCCTCGTGTGACTGCAGGCTCTCAGACTTTGACCAAACTCTGCGTCTCGGCTCTTCGATCACATGCAGACATCCGTGAGTCCGTGTACAACAACAACGGGCTGCTGGTTAGTTTATGTTCGGTGGGCACTGCCAGGCCGTGTGGCAGTTAAAGAACAAATAAATAAACAATCAGCTGCTGTTGTTTGTGTTTCGAAGTTACTGCCATCAGGTTGCTGCTCTGAACGTTCCCGTCCGGTCGTGTTGGTCGGTCATGTCTGGTCCCACTCGCCTGTCTGTGGCAGGAACAGTCCACTTCTAATTACCCACAGTGGAAATGTCGAGTTGTTCTGCCTCCACGCTCTGTTGTTTTTCTTTTAAATACATGTTACTGAATCACAAGCTGCACACGAACGCCCCTTTGAGTCACCATTAGAGGGGCGTCTGGTGTCTTTATGAACACTTGAACTGCTCACGATGTCTCATTTAATGTTTGAAATGAACATTTCACAAAGAGCTTCTGCTCACGTCTTCATGTTCCTGATTCTTTTACCTTTTACTGATAGAATACTGCATTTATACTGTATTTATACTGCATTTATCCTGCATTTATCCTGTATTTATACTTCATTTATCCTGCATTTATACTTCATTTATGACCCCGTGCTGCCGACGGTTTGTCAAGGCTTAACCATCATCCAGTGAAGGAGTGCGAGCCGTCCCTCAGTAGCCGTCCCTGCTGTGTCCCCATCAGCATAATGGGGGTGGTATGTGAGTGTGTGTTTGTGTACAGCTATTGTTAACATAGTTATATTAGGAGCAGCCCCCCTGCGAGTGTGTGTGTGGGTGAGTGTGATGAGGAGCAGTGACATATTGAAGAGGCCCTAAAGAGGCAGGAAAGAAATGGCTAAACAGGTGTATGACACACACACACACACACACACACACACACACACACACACACACACACACACACACACACACACACACACACACACACACACACACACAGGAATGTTCCTAATATAACTATGCTGACAATAAGTGCAAGGAGATACAGAGGTGAAGTGTGTCTGTCTTTGTGTGTGTTGGTAATTGTGTGTGTGAGCTTGTGTGTGCGTGTCTCTGATGTTTAGGTTGATGGACAGATGGACAGACAGATAAATGGACAGATGGATAGGAACAGTAAAAGACACAAAGGAGGAGGGAGAAGCTGGACTCTGTTTTGTTGGGGAGGACTGCCCTCTGCTGGCCACTGCGGTCAGGAGCAGCAGGACGAGTCAAAACACACACATTACGATGTACACACAAGAGGACAACAAAGGTATGTACAGTTAATAAATACAAACAAAAGCAGCAAAGACCAGCATACATTATGTCTGTATACAAGTCAAAGTTTGTTTCTGTAAACGATCAAACAGTGCCAAGAAATAAACACTGAACAGACACAGATGAGCTCGACGGTTATCTACACACACAGTCCACACACACACACACACACACACACACACACACACACACACACACACACACACACACACACAGTCTATACACAGTCTACACACACACAGTCTACACACACACACACACACACACACACACACACAGTCTACACACACAGTCTACACGCACGCACGCACACACACACACACACACACACACACACACACACACACAGTCTATACACAGTCTACACACACACAGTCTACACACACACACACACACACACACACACACACACACACACACACACACAGTCTACACACAGTCTACACACACACACACACACACACACACACACACACACACACACACACACACAGTCTATACACAGTCTACACACACACAGTCTACACACACACACACACACACACACACACAGTCTATACACAGTCTACACACACACAGTCTACACACACACACACACACACACACACACACACACACACACACACACACACACACACACACACACACACACACACAGTCTACACACACAGTCTACACACACACACACACACACACACACACACAGTCTATACACAGTCTACACACACACAGTCTACACACAGTGACCACACACAGTCCACACACACACACACACACACACACACAGTCTACACACAGTGACCACACACAGTCTACACACACACAGTCTACACACACACACGCACACACACACACACACACACACACACACACACACACACACACACACTGTGCAGGACTGGTGTGTGTTGCTGCTTTGGATTATTTGATCATTCATACATCAGAGTGACGTCTGTGGGGGAATCTGAGCCCTGTAGCGCCCCCCAGAGGGCAGAAGTCGGACAGCTTGTGTTCAGGCTGTGATGGTGTTACACACACACGTCGTCTCAGTGATTCAGCTTAAACTCTTTGTTCACGTCACTGTGTAAGGACAGGTAAGGTCACACTGTGTCTTCTGTCCTCAGTGTGACGCTGTTAGTGTGTCGGTGTGTGTTCTTTTACAGAGTCATGAGGAAGTGTTACTCATGGAACAATGACTGAGATTAAAGCGCTGACTCGGCACTTTAAAGGACTTTTATTGTGAGATTTTCCCACATCTGATTAACTTTGCAGCTCAGTTTCACACAGTTTCTAAATCTGAGACAGATGATTTTAAACATTCGGCCGAAGCAGCGAAGATGTTTCTCAGAGCCAGCAGTGCTGCCGATGGTCTGACCTGAATTAACTGAGGACATAATGTGGGAATGAGTTTTGTCTTCACCACACGACAGCGCACCTTCTTCACCTGTCTCAACCTGAGGACAAACCAGGACGGACAGTCAGTAAACCAGAGTCACACTAAACTGATCACCTCACTAAGATCTGTTTCATCTGTTTCACACAAACTGCAGAGCTTCCAGAGGAGCTTGACAGACACCACAGAAGAAGGAGAGAAACACAATATCTGCTTCACTGATCAACTAATTCCAGCAGTAAATATCTGTGTCCTTAACTCAGTGATGATCGAACAATTTAAGATCAATTAAACAGTGAAAGGTCTGTGAGACGTCCCACAGTAAAGACTATATGGATGAGGACGACACACTGGACACTGTATTTAAGCCTGTGAGCTCCCTGCGCTGCCAGCAGAGGACGCTCTCTGACAACAAATCAACTTCCAAATTTCCCAGGCGTGGAGAGAAAGAGGAGGCCGAGGTGAGGTGAAGGGTAAACGATACGCAGCCTCCAGTCAGGACTGAAAATAGAGGTAATCCACACATGGATCCTCATCAGGATGCTGACAGTCTGCGACGTGAGACGCTGCGTCGCTGTGAGACGCTGCATCGCTGTGAGACGCTGCGTCGCTGTGAGTGAGACGAGATGTGTTTAAACACAAAGTGGACCCACATTGATTTACAAAAAGAGACCAAAAAAGACAGAAGTGGTCAGACAGAGGAAATATTCAAAGTGACTGGAGTTTTGTCTTGTTTTTGAAGTGTAACAGAATGTTTTGAGGAAATATAATACGCCAGAGATTTTAATCATGATGAGGAATTCATCATCAAAACCCACCAAGTCACAAAGTGCTGACAGTGAACACATCAGTGACGTTCACTGCATTTCATTGGTTTCCTACATTTCCTCCTTTGGCGAGACAATATCTACGACGACGCCTACAGGATCGTTAACGTTACGTTCGTTCAGCACGTCTTCAAACCTGCAGCGAACTCAACATTAACCTATGACGAGCTTTGACGTCGGTCAGCTGAGGTGATCAGAGTTTCCACATCATTCATCTGGAGTCATGTTTGCGTCAGCTGATGAAAGGAAGTCCAACATTCACTCAGTTTTAGCTGTTCTTGGTCTCTAACTACTGTTAGCGCAGCTTTGTTCTCTGAAAACAGCTGCTGTCTGTGGACGAGACGCCATGACAGCAGCGAGCCAGAGCAGTAACGTTTTACCCAGACAGCTCAACAAAGAGCTGAAGCTCAGTCAGACTTCAGAGCTCTGAGGTGAGCTGCAGGTTCAGCTGCAGGTTCGTCACTGCCGGAGACGCCAACACGGCGCTGGTTATGAAAATATGGATTAAAGCCAGTTGAAGGTTCAGGAATGATCCTCTGTTTGCATCTCGACCACCTCCCATCACTTCTGCAAAAATAAAGCACCGCGGTGCAGGATTCCTCATTTATGTGTCGTAGAAGAAGAATTATGATGAGAGAGAGTGAAATGAACTACGTCCTGAAGTGAAAGTGAAAGTCTGACACCCGGCGTCTGCGCTGAGACAAATACCCACCTCACAGAGACAGATGCAGACGTTTCGGTGCCTAAACTTCAACAAACTGTGACAAATTCAACTGCTGCAAACCAGATCCAGACACAATCACAACGGCAGGTTCAATCAACAAACACACGAAACAAATGATTATGAAACTGAGAAAACTCAGATGAGGTCTCATATTAATCCAAAAATCAATAACACTCCAACAAAAATGATCTCATCACACCAGTAAAGGCCCAGACGCTCCAATCCGGTCAAACATCCGGTCCAACAGTGACAGAACCCACAGAAAACGGCTTCATCATTTCAGATTAGCAGACGTGCTAATCCAGGAAGCTTGAACACACAGGCGACATGCTGGTCTCAAGATGGCCGCTGCACTCTGACCTCTGACACCAGCGTCCCCAGCCGACAATAGCCAATCAGATTCCCTGTTGTAAGAAAGGACCAAGATCTCGTCTTTTGTGTTATGATTGTGCTGATTTGCAACAAACTGCAGAAAACTGGAGCTTCACAGACGCTGAAGACAATGAGCTGCTTCAGCGGATCATTGAAAAAATCAAAGGATACAGAGCGAACATGATTATTAATGACTGAACGAGAGTCACATTTCAAAAGAGACCTAAACCACGCATCCACATGCTTCGACACCAGCTTTCCAGCTTTCCATTCACGTTGGCTCTGACTTTGTTGTCGTTTTAAGCTAATTTTACAGGCAGTGGAGGCGAGGGGGGGGGGGGGGGGGGGGGGGGGGGGGCCCAGCACAAAAACAATTTGTTCGTGTGGGTGAAGCAAAGAAAATCCACGGACCTTCAAACAAAACAGGAAGGAAAACAAATAAGAACAATGTCAAAAAGGACTGAAGGTGAAGAATGAGAAGAGATCAAAAACAAGAGAAGAAGAGTCTGCAGAGTCTGAGGACGACGTCGTCTCCGTCTGAACGAAGCGGCTGCTGAGTCTGTTTGCTCCCCCTCCAGCTCGGCCCCTCCTGCTCTAAACTGCTGACACACTGTTCACATTTTGGACTATTTACCCAACAATTATTCATTAGAGTGAAGTGCTCAGCAGAGGACGGTGGGGTGAGTCAAATCCCTCAAATCCCCCTGAAAGACCTCACTGCAGAGCTCAAAGGACGGCGTGATGCCGCCTGATCGCCAGACGGCTGCAGAGCGAACAGCTGGAGTGAATTCAGCTGAATTTATTCGTCACTTTCGGCTCTTCTCTTCTCCTGTTTCGAGAGTTAGCTGCTGAATTAGCTCGACTCGTACGGCAGCTGTCTATCACGCTCCAAAGAACAGGACTCGCCAGCTCGAGGGGAAGTGAGGCTTAGTGGAGGGACGGTGAATGAATGACTCTCTTTAAGTATGCACATCCACTTTGAGGTGCTTGACTGAGAGCAACAAATGAATGAAAAGAGAGATCCCACGCTCCGCGAGGCTTACAGATGTAAGACAGTAGAAATCCCACTTCACACGCTCGCTGCTCGGCGAGGCGAAGCATTCTGCTCTCTGCACGCGCTGAAACCACGTCTAAATTAGCTGCTTAATAATTTACGGTTTGTTAATGCGTCCTCGCGCTTGTTTTATCCTGCACGCTGCGCCAAGCCGAGGGGAGTTAACACCGAGGTCACTGATGTCTGAGCCGTTCGTTAAGCAGGCAAAACTCACATTATTTAGTGTCACAAGAGGAATTTAACAGAACTCCTTTGACCTCTTCTTGCTAACTGATATCTCACCTGGAACCAGGTGTGCTGTTGCCTGTGCAGGGCTGCAGGATCGAGGAGTGATCGCCCAAATCTGCTCTCCACCTCAGCTCCGCAGAGCTTTTAAGCATCTTTATTTTGGATTTTCTTATCATGATTCTTGTTTTACATATTTTCTGTTTTTGCACATAAGCTGCAGCTGCCTGGATTATGTCCACAGGCAGCGTCTCTTCGAGTGAAGGATCTGTGCTTAGTGCCTAAAGAAGTCATGGTGAGGTGTTTGGCATGGAGGACAGACATGATCATCCCTTCATCTTTAATGCACTGTAGTCACTCTTCTTAGAATAACAATGCGAACAGTGTCTGCAGTGAAGCTGCTGAGGATTATCGTGTGAATCTGTGGATTCAGGAGCGTTTTGATGAGTTTCAGCTCATTGTTTAACTGTCCGGCCTTTGTTTGCAGCCACAGCAGGAAGCTGCCTTCAGAGGAAAAGCTGCAGAAAGCCGCTGAACGCTACCTGCTCAGCAGCAAACAGCAGGCAGAGACGAGCTGCTGAACATAGCAGAGCGTTTAGGAGCTAAAGAGCCTCGTGTTTCAGGAGAGCAGACCAGAGACAGAACTGAAGAGACAACGATGGACTTCATCAGGTGGACACAGACACTTCCTGTTTCTGCTGACTGTGCAAACAAGTTAACGATCGACTTAAAAGGCCATAACACGTCTGTGTTGTTGTCACGGCTGGTTTCTTCCACGCGGTCAAAAAGTCAGTTTTTGCAGGTCAAAGATCAAATTCATCAGAAGAGCAACGCGACACATGACCTTTGTCATCATGTGACGAAAATAAACACATGGTTAATGCTTGCTTAGGTTTAGGCAGCAAAATGCTTGATTACGTGGAGGATAGGATCACGGCTTGGGTTAGAATAAGTACGTTAGAATAAGACTTTCGGTTTAAACGGGACATGAACAGCGGTGTCCTGAGTCAAAGCCCTGCGTTTGTTTGACCCATCCGTCCACCTCAACCTCCACCCAAAGTGGACTTTCTGCCTCTTTATACTGTGTGGCCTGACATTGTTTATGTGTGGTTAAGCTAACGGGGAGGTTTGGCTGCGGGTGTACGCACTGCACCAAAGAAAGTGAACTTTTCCACTTTCAAGTGTTATTTTTACGCAAATTGAACAGACTATAGACATTTCAATTAGCACTTAATTTGAAATTGTCTAATTTCAGACAATACTAATTGGCAATCAAGAGCAGAAAATACATGGAAACATGATTTCTGCGGCTGTGGCTCAGTCTGATGCCGCTGACAAACAGCTCGCTGCTGCTGGAGCGTCGTGGCTGTTTCAACACCCGAGCTGTTTTACAGTCACAGTTAAAGAAAACAACATGAAGTTAAGTTTGCTCAAAGTAAAAACAAGTGCCTTTTTTATGGTGATTTGAGCTGGAAGAGGAATGCCTCCTCATCCATGAGAGCGATTCCTCTGATGTTCGTTAGCTCGCGGTCATGTGACTGCTCAGAAAGATGACCGCTCGTTTGTAGCCTCGTTATTTCCCCTTCAGAGATGTGAGGCGGGAGGATGCAGCCTCTCTCTCATCATGTTTACCTTCTGCTAATCCCATCAGATCTCTGACCGGCTGAGAACAAGGCGCCACATGAGGGAGATGAACTCTTTAAAGTTCTGCGTCGAGCTGAAGGAAACACGTGGAAGGACTTTCTTCCTGAACAACAGTCAGAATCAAGAGGCTGAAAAAGGCATCGGAAGGTTTCAGGAGCGCGTCATCATCCTCAAGAGGCTGCAGACTCGCACTCAACAGCACAACGACCGCTTATGGATCCACAAATGAGAAGTGACTGCGCTGCTTTAACCAGCATGGCGGAGTTCAGCGCCTGGACAGAAGCCGTCCCTGAGCGAGACGCTGACCTCTGCTGACGGAGGACAATAGAAGAAGACTCCTTCAGAGCATCGGTTCATCAGTCAGAGCTGAGGAGCGAACTGTTACACATCAGCGGCAGAGGACCCAGCATGCCTTGCTGCAGACCTGACTGGCATTGGTGTTTATGTTTACGACGTCACGATCATTTCCACTGTGAAATTGCTAAATTTAATGTGAAAGTCCTTAATGTGCTTTTCCTGAAGTCGTTCCCTCGAGTGTGCGTTTGTCGTTTCAGCTCCACTGTTCTCTGAACACCTGAGGCCGTCTGTTAACACTCAGCTGGAAGCGCGAGGATTTATAATGGATTTGTTCTAATAAATTGTTATAATGACTTCTGGTGTTATATTTTAATGCTCCTCTGAGCTGCTCTGCACATATTTCCAGGTACTTCACAAAGATATATTATAGCGAGTACTACACTAAGTCTCATTATCACTGAAGTTATTATTTCCAGCGTGCCATGTCCTCTCCGCTCAGCACCCTGAGCCAGCTCTCATCTCTTTTCACTTTTATTTCTTTTAGCTTTAAGTTTTTACCACCGTTTGAAAATTAACTCAAAAACAGACAAAGCTGAAGAAATCCATCCTGATGAAATTATAATCTGTCTGAATGTGAAGCAGCTACGATACGATCTACAAGATTTAGACATTAACTTTAGATTATGAACATTAGATACTACAGTGGTGCTCTTAACATACTTATACCACAGCTCCCAAAGACTTTTTGTACAGCAACTTATGACCTTTGGTGACACACTTTCCAGCTGACTGTCCAATAAGAAAAACATCCAGACTGGAGGTTGTTTTTGGATGTGATTGTCCCATCTCAATAGCGAAGAAGAAATATAATAAAACATTGTTAAACCACTGGTTTGTGTGCACTTTTACACCTTTAGCACACACAGATCATGGTCCTGAGGTAAACCCAGAGGCATTCAGGGGGCGTATTCAGGCAGCTTGAAGACCTGGACTTCACTGACGACCTTGGACGAGCCATCACCAACTGCCACGATGGGCCTCAACATCAACATCAGCTCCTCCAAAGCACAGATGATGTGTATTAATACAGCTCTAATAAAAGGCAGAAACGGTGGAAAGCTCAGCGTGCCTTTTCCAACCCAGCAGAGATTTTACTGCTGAGTAAAACTCAAATTAAGGTGCATTTCATTTTAACAGTTTTATACTGTGTGCAGGCCGGTGAGCAGTAATGAGAGAACTCAGGAAAGTCACGTTAACGTTGAAGCTGGCATTACGTGAGAGTAACTGCTTTCTAAAGTCCAACAGACCACGAGCTTCAAGACGAGCTACTGTGATGATCAAACATCAGAGATTAATGCTACACATGAAACATTACGACAGCTAGCAGCAGCTAGCTAACAGCAGGATGAGCAACTTCAGTGTGCTTGTTTAGATTTTGGTATAAATGTGAGGCCAGATGTGCTTGTTTAGGTTGCTGGAAGCTGCTTTGGTCTCTCTGCAGTCCATCGCTGCATTCACAGCAGACTGGTTTTCACGACGGTAAAAATGGCAAAAGCAGCCAAGTAGAAAGAAGTTCACTGGCTCAAAAATATACTCAAGTAAAGAGTAGAAGGACAGTTTAATAAAGGAACAATGAAGAGCACCTGTTCCTTAAAAAATACTTTTTTACTCATGTGCATTGTGTTACTACACATCCCTGCAACACAGCAGCGTCAGGTCCGAGTGATACGACCTCACTATGAAAATGGAAGAAGTTCATCCATACAACAGCACCGTCAGGTCTGTCTTACTATGCGGCTGTTGGCGGGAAACCAAAGCTGATAAGAAAAGGATTCAGGCGTCTTCTGGCCAAGAACATCATCAGTGAAATAAGCCAGTGACACTGAAATGTTTTGAATGGAGGCGCTGAGATGGACCCCTGCAGGCAAAAGAAAACCTGGAAGACTGAAAACGATCTGGAAGAGAGCAGCTAGGTGAGCTAGCCAAGATGAAGCTAACAATGCAGCGAGCTGACTGTGGCCTCATGTCCCAGAGGGGATGAGGAGGATTAAAGCTGCCCTGTGGAGGTTTCCTGTAAACAAACAGCTTCTGTTTCCATCCAGCGTCCCTCAGCAGGACACACTGACTGAGTCTGACAGACATGTTGAATGCGTTTCCGTCCTTGTGAAACATTAGCAGAGACGAGTTGAAACCTGCTTTGTTTACATCCATGTTGGCTGCAGTCGTCTTCTTCAGTTCCTGAGGATGATGATGGTGAATGGAAGGAGGCAGAACAGGAACGTATCTCTACATGGCGGCGCGTCCATTGTCACTGCCAGTTTGTGGTTTGCATAGAAAACAAGGTGTTCTGAAGACTGAGGAAGAGCATGTGCTAACCGCTGGGATGAAGGTCATGATGCACCTGCACGACTTCAACAACCGAGACCACAGCTTCCAGTCCTAACCGAGTGGTTTTAGTTCAACTAAACCTTAAATCTAAAATTCAGCAGACCTTAAAGAAAGGAGTGGCAAACCTGACAGAGCTGTCACTTTGGAGCAGTTTGGCCTATTAAAGCAGTGATTTCAGCATCTGTGAGGACTGTGCTAATTTCACCTTACAGGAGTCAACACAACAACACTGCTACTGCTACAATGTGCATCCTCCTGACCAAAACACACCAGTGCCTTTTCCTTACTTTGACTGTGATATGACCTGAGAGAGGTGTGAACGCCTCACATCTGAAAGAGGAAGGAAATGAAAAAGAACAGACATCAAACTATGAAGTTCAATAAAAGTTTGTCTCATGCAAAACATCATCCTCTTCTCCTTTGAAGCCGTTAAGTCTGTTGAACCTAAAACACTTTGAAGTGTGCGCTCGCGTGGCATTGTGTGTGTGTATGAGGTTACTTTTCTTATAGGTGTGTGTGCGGCTTGCATGAGGCCGAGCGTGTGTGCGTGGAAGCGTTAAGCGAACATACGGACACGAGGATGTGGTGGTGCTTCAGCCAGCGATGCATTAAATCAAAGAGTCAAGGTTGGTCACCACATCAAGGCCACAGTGGCTCCATGACCGTCTTTAATTGGAGGATAACAGCTCGCGAGATGTGTGGAGGGGGGTCGGGCAGGGAGGGGCTTCAAAGACATCACTAATGCCGCACGCCCCCACCGGGAATCCAAACCACTGCTCAAGGCCCAACTGAAATCCCTAGTTAGCCGGGAAGAGGTGGAGACAGACGGAGGTCGAATGAAGGCAGGTGGAGGAGGTGGAGACAGAAGAGGAGAAGGGTCACAGACGACGTTTGAGATCAGAATCGCTGCACGGAAACACAAAAACATACAAATCTGCTGACATCCTGCAGCTGACCCCTCAGCCCCCAACAGCCGCCATCATGAGACTAACTTATCAAAGAAAATTCCCTCTATGCTCACAGTTACAATGCTAACATGCTAATGTTAGCAGACACCGTCTTGTTAGCATGCTAATTGTTGCTAATTAGCACAAAACACAAAGTGCAGTGGAAAACACCTGCAAATCTAAATAAATGTAAGACCTGATGATGACACAAGAGGATGTCAGGGGACCAGAGTCCTCTGGGGACCACGAATGTCCGTCCATGGAGCTAGCTCGACTAAAAATGGACACTCTCCCAACACAATAATGATTTTATCAGACTAGACGAAGCTGCTCCTGAGCCACAGACGACATTAGACAACTGAAGCCCTTCTTCTCATGATCGCCGCTCACTGATCCTAAACACAAGCATGCTGTGGCCACACGAAGCTCGCAGCTGTGGTTTCCAGCAGTTATACTGGGACGACACACAAGAGCGTTTTTGTATTTTCATCCTAAAACATCCTAACTCTTATGTGTTTGCTCAAACATACTGTAAATTGCTCATTTAAACCTGATGAAAGGCACCTGTGCACATGCAGGCGGACGCAGACAAAAACACACTGAGCAGAGGTTGGTAGTCATGTTAGAGAACATATTCATGACACTGACACCGGTGTGTCCTCAGATCTGCACTGCGACACAAATACGAGTGATCGGCTAACAAACGCTGAGGCGACGTCAGGATAGCAAAAACAGCCGCTGAAGTCGGGCCTGATTTGATTCGCTGAAGGCCAAGAAATACCTTAAACAGCTTTTATTAGAGGAAAAGGTCAAGTTAGTATAACAAGCACAAACTCATCATCAAAAGAAAGTGGCGTCAACAAAAACACAGCGACGCTCTCGCCCTCTCCGCCTGCTCACGGATGAACAGGTGATTATATCACCTGAGCCAAACCACAAACATCCTGACTCTGTGACGCCCTCGTGGCTCCTGCAGACGCTCCTCCTGCTGTTGCACTTCAGACAGTGTTTGTCATTGGCGGCTCGTCGTGTCATGAGGTGCTGCTGCTTGTTTTATATCCTGTGCTGATGAACAAACTAAATGCGCGGCGCCCCGGCCTCCATGTCAGATCAGGTGGAGTATCAGCAGGAAATGGTGTTTCCTGTTCCAGGTCGGAGAACGTGTTCGCTCCTGCGGCGCAGAAACGAGATGTTTGATTCATTTTTATTCATTCATTTCCCTCCTCAGCCATCAGAAACTCTCCTGCTGCTCCGCTCTTCCGTGCTCTTACTATCCATTGTCATTATCATTATTGCCTTCTTCATCATAATCACTGTCACAGTCGACATTATCGTCGTCATGATTACTGCCATCGCCGTCCACGCCACCCTTACAATCACCGCCATGAAATGAATAATAAGGAACAATTTGTGAGCGATTCATTCTCGAAATAAAAGTGTCATTTGAGCACATCTGCGTCTCATTGAGGACGACACACATTTGTCTTGTGTTCGATCGTCACTGTGGACGCTTTGCTTCTCTCCTCTGGAAGCAGAATCTGTTTTCTTTTGTCCACTTTCTCTTCACTATCATGACTGCATCATCGGCGTTCTTCATCACCACAATCACTGCCATGACCATCATCGCTGTTGTCAGTACGATCAGCTACAAGAAGCCTGGCGGCGTCATTACAACAACATCAACAACATCATCAACAACAACAACAACAACAGCGACGAGCAGCGCGTCGCATCGCACGACGGCGGTCAACCATCAGCTGGGGGACGGATCATCTGACTGCAGCTGACGGCGCAGATGAGAGGAAATGTGACTGTTGTGAGAGCAGCATGAGGAACACACATGTACACACATGTACACACAATGTGCACGAAGGCCAGAAAACAACAAAGTGAACATCCATTCGTGTCTCAGCACAACTTCATTAAAATGCATCTCGGATGTGAAATATAGAAACGCACTGAATTCACAGGCAGCTGTCTGTCGGTCCTTGACCCTGGAGGTCTGTGTGTGTGTGTGTGTGTGTGTGTGTGTGTGTTTGCTTTTGTTGACTCACTGAGCGGGGAAGCTGCCACCGTTATTATTGTAAAATGCATTATGTTCTGAGCTTCACACGTCCATCAGCGGACTGTTACTGCCGTCACCACAGAGTCTGTTCATTTCATGAGGTCATTAAATGCTCCGCTGTGATTGGAGCGTTGAGGTTCAGGGGCTGGACTGATGATAGGCCAGTTCTGATGTTAGAATAAGTCATTTCTTCCTCATTTTGTCCTCATGGAAAACATCCTGAGAGTCTGAGCTGAACTCTGATCAGTTTCATGTTGCTCAAAAGCACAAAGAAGAGACCTTAACACAGGTTCAAAGCACACACACACACACACACACACACACACACACACACACACGCACACACACAGTGCTGGGTCACGCTCGTCTTGTTTTTTCCTGCTCTGGAAGTCGGCCTGTTTATCACCTGAATAATATTCAGCAGGTCAGATAAAAGCTGCCCAGAGGGCCAAAAGAGATTCTAACATTATTTAATTATTTAACCTTCGTTAAACCAGACGAGGTCATTCAGGGACAGTCTTTATTCAGAGTGAATAATTCAGAGGAAGGATGTTTCTTTAACAGCCTCCTGGCTAATATTAAGAGTTCTATTGTTGGGAAACGTGCTTTGATTGTTGTGCATACAGCGTGTCCCGCCGGTCCGCATGCTTCTTTTAACGCTCTGTATTTATTTCTGGAAGATCTCCAGTTTTAGTCTCAGACAACAGAAACCTGGAAGTAAATAAAAAACACTCCTCGTCCCTGGACGCCGACCGACGAGTCCCGTTCATTTACTGCCGGGTGAACAAATGCTCAAGCAGTGGCTGCAGCGAGCGGCTCAGCGGTGTTAATATAGTGTACATGACAAATCGGCGTGGAGATGGATGGTGCTGCAAAACAACACACACACTCAGCAAAATAAGGCTGTATAAATAAACAAAGAGACGCCAAAGGGACTGATTGTGCTGAAACTCTCTGTGTGTTTGATCAGTGTTTCATGGACATGTCCTCGCTCTGAAAGTGTGACACGTCTCCTGCCAAACTGACCAGCTGACTGCCAGAGCTAACGCCTCAAAGTCAGTCCAGTTCATTAAACTCCAAAGCACCACCCAAAAACAGACATTCAGAGGGCTGCAGGTGGGGTCCGCGTCTCTGTGGGCTTTAAGAGGCTTAAGTGCTGTCCTCGCCTCAGGGACCGAACAGGGATGGGACTGGAGTTCAAAGAGGGACGCTGTCATTCAGCCGTGGCACTTAATTCTTATTTTGGAAAGCATGATGTATTTTATATTCCTCGTTATTATTCATATAAACTGCTCCAGCTAACAAACCACATGAATGAAAGGAGAGGATCCGTCCGTCCATGTAAGTTAGAGGGATTTCAGTGGATGCTGGAGGACATCCTGGTCTCAGTCAAAGCAGGCTGGTTTGTTTGGTTGGACAGGACTGCTGTGTTGGACAGCCTCAGCACTGGACAGAGCAGAGGACAGGCCTGGGCGCTGGAGGTGGAGATTGGATTGCCTGGGAAGGCTGCCAGAGAGCTGCAGAGACATCCAGAGCGTCCAGAAGGCCTCTGAGACACGGACAGACGAAGGCTTGGGCTGGCGAGCAACAGGACAGACCAACGAGTCCTCCAAACTCAGCAACACAACACGCCGTTTGTTCTTCTAGAAACGACGCACAGGAGCGTCTGTTGATCCGCTTGATCTGCTAACGGCAGGGTGACGCTGTTCAGTCGCTGCTGAAAAAAGATCCGTTTGATGAGCCGGTCGAGGTTTGCTCTGGTCGACATCCCGTCTGGGTTAAAACGACGTCTCTGTTACAGTTAGGGCACCTTCGCCGTCACGGATGCAGTCATAGTCACCTGGTTGAGTTCAGGAATGACTGTGGTCACGTTAGGAAAAAGGAGACAAAGCAGGAAACACTAACACCTACCCATAATGCAACACTCTCTGCAGGAGCCGGTGATATTCTGCTGTAGTGAATACATCAGCGTCTGAAAACGAGGCCTGCCTTTTGAAATGTCATTTCCTGGAAAGAAAATACACGGTGTCATGCACAGATTACTGGAACACGGACGGCTCGACGGCTGCGGAGCCGAATGATTACGAGGCAGACGGAGAACAAACAGGCCGGGAGAGAGAAGGGCAGAGGGCGAACGAGCTGAGAGACAGGCAGGAAGTGAGGATTTCTAAAATAGAAACTGCTTTCGAGTTGGGTGAAAAGCAGTGAGGTGACGAGCTGAGAGCCCACAGATGATGCCTGCTGGTGCTCAGGGTGGCTCTCCAACGTATTCGCTGAAGGCTGGGCAGGCTGACACCGTGGGACTGGGTAAACGCTGGGCTCAGGAAGCTTCACACCGGGGTTTTAGGCACCAGGGAACAGGTCTGCAGGGGCTGCAGGGAAACACAGGCGAGCTGATAGAGGTGACGGCAGGGGGCGAGCCGATGAGGACGCAGCCGTCATTCAGCGGAACGAGTTTTAGAGTGTGTTGAAGTATGTCGAAATGCTTGAATTAGAGGAGCTTTGACAGCAGAGAGAAATAAACGGGTAACAAACAACCTTCCTCTTTTTCTCCTCTTATTTAAAGTCAGGAAAATGGTCTTCCACTCAGTCTGACATGATCACATGTGCAACACGATCTGAATCAGCTCGTTAGTACTCAAACTGAAATTATATGATGTTTAATTGAGCAAAACGTTCACACCTGAGACATGAGACAGCTGCACTGCTCCATTAACTCCAACATCTCCAGTCAGCAAATGTGCACATTCATGTTGCTGTAAATGTTCGTTCTCAGTGTGTTTTCACTGCAAGCTTCTCATCGTGTGAAGGCACCTTCAGTCCGTGTGATGAGCTTCTGTGACGAGTCAGTCTGAGACGTGTGACACTGCAGTGAATGTGTGATGAAGTGTAGTTTAAACTGGAGAAAGAGTCTGAGAGCAGCATTGACCTGAAACATGATCAGGAACATGAGACATGGTCGTGTGCTCCATGTCAGGACTGTTTGACCTGAACAGAGTTAACGTGTTAACAGAAGCTTCAGCAAAACAAACAAGCCGGCCTTCGTATTCTTGCATTTCACGATGCGTTCTGATTGGCTGGTTTGCAGATGTGGGCGGCGGCAGCCGTCACAATGACAGATTTGGATCCTAAATCTCTGACGGTGTCAGAGTTTTGCTGCAGGCTGTCTTTGGTTGCCAAACTGGTGGATTTGCGTGAACCAAAGGTTTACAGCGCTTCTCTCATGACTGCCGGCTCAGATCGTCTCAGACTAAAGGACCCTTTAACAAGACTGACGGGGACTGGCATCCAATCACAGAGAAGATTTGATGAAAACAGCCTTCAGGTGTCAGACTCTGCTCATCAAACGCTGCACAGAGGCGGTAAAACAGTGAGAAAAGCCACGTTTGACAGCAGCTCCCTGCGTTTGCTAGGCGTCATCAATGGAAGCGATCCCTGATTAGAAACTCTCCTGAGCGGGAATGAAAACGTGGATCTTGACAGATGAGATTTTCCTCGCTGAATGTTTTCACAAAGCTTTGAGAGGAAGTTTGACCTTTCCAGTTGGAATAAGGTCTGAATGACGGCTGCAGCGCGCAGTCCCAGTTTAACTGGGAGGATTTGATCTCCATAAGCCCGTTAGCAGGTCTGTCCTGGTCCCGGTGCCTTCCTGTGTCCTCTGGGACTCGACTGTTTTCCTCCAGCTCCCTGTTGTCTCCTCTCTTTCCCTCCCTCTGTCCCGCTGTCTCGTCTCGTCCTTCCTCCTCCTGCATTTCTACCTCTTGAGTCATCCCTGTCTGCTATCACCCAGACTCCCCTGCTCTCCTTCCTCTCCTCGGCTAAACCTGTCTTGTCCTCCCTGAGTCCCTGGTGAGCCTCTAGTCCTTCACCTCAATCCCTGCCCTGCTTCTCCCTCCCCTCCTGCTCTAAGCCGGTATCATTTCCTTCTGTCAGCCTTCCTCCTCTCTCCTCTCGGCTCTCTCTCCTCTGCCCACTGGGCCTGTCCTCCCTCCTCTATTCCCCCTGCCTTCATTGTTTTATCTCGCCCTTACTTTCCCTCCCTCCCTTACTAAAGCATTATCATCTCTGTCCTCTCTCCCCTTCTTCTTCTTTGTTTCTTCTCTTCATCCTCCCATGAGCATCCCTTTTCTCCATTTCTTGCCCCTTCCTTTCTCTCTTACCTCCATTTCTGTGTATCTCAGCAGTGAGTGCCACCTTAATAATTCATGCCGTCTCTAATCTTAAGTTGTAAATAGTTAATCAGGAGCAGAGCTGGGTGACACCTCCTCTTCGCCCATCACTGCACTCTGGATCTACTGGCTCTGTGAGACTCTCTCCCAGTTCATTGTGAATCCTGTTCCTGTTCCTCTCCGCCTCGCCGTATTTGCTCTTACAGTTTTCTGAAATCCGTTATCACCTCGTGTTCTACACCAGTTAATTGTCTCTCACTCTGCATTTGTCTTGTTATTCTTATTTCCGTCACCTACTTTAAAGTTATGACCTTATGTAATAATGAATTTTGCACGTTGTAACTGAGAACCTCTCGTAGCTGCTTCCTCCGGTGCCCCTACATGAAATTCATTTCAATTAAAACAGAACCGACTCATCCCGTCTCACAGATCAAAGTTCAGGTTCAAATAATTACTGTCATGTAATGTGTGTGTGTGTGTGTGTGTGTGTGTGTGTGTGTGTGTGTGTGTGTGTGTATATATGCCTATAGTGTACATAGACACTTGTACTCTTGTGAAACCTCCACTCTAGATTTATAGACGTAGCCGAGATCGTAGCTGTGGTTCCATCACGTGTTTGAAGTGAACTTTGAAAATGTCACCAAAAGAAAAGAAAATGGGAATCAGGCACATTTCCATCCATAAACTCGGTAAAGCAGAAGCTTCTTCATTACTGATCGGCAGAACCAGTGGAACAGCCTTGGACAGACGATGATGACAGACGAACGCCTCGCCACTGACCACGATCCTCCCTGGGAAGGACGCTGCAAGTCCTCCATGAAGAAATGCAAAATAACTCCAGATGCACGTGTGTGGAGAATCCCAGGGCATTGAACACATCATGACATGTGGTTAAGCTTTGGCTGAACCAACTGCTGCTGCGCTCGCCTGTGCCAAACGCTGGAAAGATGTGATGTGGAAGATGGCCGAACACGAGGAAGATGAAGAAGAAGAAGACGCAAAGTGTAGTTTTGTCAGTAGGTGGCGGTATGGGCTTCCTTAAGTACGACTGATAAATAGAGGACAAGAAGCAGAGGTCATGAAAGGAGACTAAACCAGATGTTTACCAGCCGCCAATAAACCTCAAACATCAGTCATCATGTAATTTAAATGTTCAGTAAATCAGAACTTATTTAAAAAAGGTGTTTTTCCATTTCCCATTAAGCGCATTAACTCTTCTTTGAAAAAGGGAAAAAAATCACCTCAAACAAACAGAAAAACCTTTTTGGAAAATAGATTTTTTTTTAAACTTTTGTGAATTTCATCAAACTTCTCGGTTGATACTTGGAAATGTGCATGAAAGCACTGATGGAAGCAGCTGTGAGGCCGCAGAGCCCTGAGACGTTGCTGCCGTGTCATCCGTTATCAGCTTTCATGATTTTGCTTTTTGATGAATTAGTGCTGCTCAGTCGCTCCATGAACTTCTTGAATCTGCAGCCAAAATATTCTAAAAGGCATCGTTAATAACGTCCTCTGCAGGTTCTGTGTGTCCCCGAGGAGAAAGAAAGCCATTCTTACAAAATCACACACAATCACGCCGTAATCACACGACTAAGAATCCAATTTGCAGTTTGTGGTGAAAATTTTACTCAGATGGCAAAATTGCACAGACAATCTCTGCAGCTGTTACTTCTGTCACTGAATATGGATCAATACATCCGACGAGCACAGAATCACTCTGGAAATGGAACTGTAAAAGATTCCCGTCGTCATTGCACGACTGCGCCATTTCTTTTCCACATGATAGAAAAAAGAAAATGTCAAGAAAAGGAAAACTGTCACATCCTTAAAGTGAAGCTTTCCTCGCGTGGAGTTAGTACGTCAGTCAGGAGAATTGATCCTTTATTGGTTGGCGCCATGTCAGCCTCACATCACTGAGGATCTCAGCACTGACTCCTCTCATCTCCTCTTCCTCAGCCTTTGAATGTCAGCACAGGCTCGATCATCCATTTGTTCGATATTTCGGCTTCATCTATAAATCTATTTGTCTCAGTCTTGCTTCGTTCTCACCTCTCACTCCTCAAATCCAAACATATTTCACTGCCACTGGAGGATTGGAAACCTGTTGCCAAAGTGAAACGCTCTGCGGCGATGTTTCCCCCAGACAGTGTGACATTTACATTTTAGAGCATCTACCTGTCTGTGACTTAAAGCGAGAGCGGCGGTGGATCTACGACTCGACATCCTGAGGAGACATTCACTATCAGGCATTATGTGAGAAACAGAAACTCAGTCTGTGTCTTCATTCATTTTAGTCACTGCAGCAGCAGCTCGTCTCCAGGGAGGGCAACGCCGGCCCGGTGGTGGACCGACCAATCAAAATGCCTGAACAACTCGGATGGACTGCCGGAGCGTTTGGTGCAGCTCTTCCTGCTCCCAGAGGAAAATCCGAATGACTTCAGTGCTCTCATGTGTTTCTTTAGCGCCACCAGCAGGTCGAAGTTTCCATTCATTCAGAAAAATCCCAACATCTGCTTCATGAACTGACAGGTTTTTGTACAGATGTTCAATCCTGATGACTTTCAGCTCCCCGTGTGGCATTTGTGCTTTTGACTGAAACGCCTCGATGGATTGTGATGAAATGTGGTTCAAACAGGTCATGTTCCCCTCAGGAAGGTTTCGGTTAATGCAGAACTAACAGCAAACATCATACCTGTTAAATATCAACACTTTGGCATCGTCAATGTGAGAATGTTAGCACTCTGATGTTAGCATGTGGCTAACTGTACCGCCGTACCTGAGCACAGCCTCACAGAGCTGCTGGCACGGCAGCAGACCTATCAACAATGGATGGAAAACATATGTAACAATAGGAGCCTTGACTGGCCTCTGCTCAGAAACTATGGACAGATTTCACAAAAAGAGCCAAAAATCTGCTTGAGTGTTTTCCAGCAGTAGAGAAACAGGAGGAAGATACTATTGGTCCATTGCAGAGAGGAAAACAAAGTGTCTTCTAGCAGCAGATCTTACAGCTAACAACAAAACAATGAGCGGTTCATACAGCACATGTTCACGTCCATCTGTGTGGACAGAATTACCTGAAGGATTGACGTTACACAGCTACACGTCGCTGCAGATGCGTCCTTAATAAACGAACCTTGAAGGTTCACTGTTGTCCTTATAGATCCCACGAGCTTCCCCAAACGTCCTCACAGCGGACTGTGATCAACACTTTGAACGAAAGGCGAAATGACAGAACGTCCACAGTGAAGCGAGACGCAGCTTTATCCAAACCTGACGGTGGAACAAGTCTTCAAATGAAAACAGGTGAGTTTGTGTTTGTGTGTCGCTGTCAGACAGCAGTAATTAATTAATTAGTATGCATGTCACCATAATCCTAATCTTCATAATGTGCTTTGAATGCGTCTCGTCTGTCTCAGTGTCTTTCCCCAGGCGTCCTTCACCTTTCAGTATTCCTCTCTCTGGTTACCGTCAGTCATCCTGACGGAGACATCCACGTGTCTCTGCTGCTTTAAACGTGTCTCAGTTGAGAAGCATTGGCTGCTGCAGGTTACAGATGCTTCATTTACAGATGTGAGCAGCGACCCTCTCTCATCTTTAACACCAGTAACTCTGTGCTGAACTCACTGGGATCGTTTTGTGTTGGTAACACAGCGAAGGACTGGCACTAAAACTGGGATGGTCCTTTGTGATGTTCATGTACGTGATGGTGGAAGATGGTGAAGATCCCACGTCCACAGGGACAGACGAAGATCCTTTTTCATGTGGTGTATCACGTCTCTCAGGGTAGGTGTATGTTTGCAGTTGATCGCTGACTCATTATTGGTCTAAACTCCAGAAAAGATGTTTAAAAATGTTTTTATCTTCTATTTTCCACCGTTGTGTGTCGTACATGTGCCAAAGCCCATTTGAGGAAAGCCCACAGTCGACTGGAGCGCCGTCTGCAGCTGCCGGGGGCAGCGAAGCCATAAAGGTTTTATGGGTTTTATTTTCTGCCTTTACTGCATCAACATTAGAGTGCAGAAAGATCAGATAATATGGTGGTCTTGACCCGGAGGGGACAGACGGGAGATAAAGAAAGATGGGGAGGAAGATGTGGAGGCGAAAGAGTGACGAAGGCAGAGACTGAAAAGATAAAAGAAACACCCTCTCTGAGCGGAGCTACCTGTTGGTGTTGTTGCACTTAATTAAATGCAGCATCTTTAATGGGAACGCGAGTTTAATAACCTCAGTGATGAGCACACGCTCGCTCATTGGTTTTATCATCCAGCTCGTCTTCCTCTGCCGAGCGTACAGTAGTTTTAAGGTTTGCATTCAGAGCATAAAAGGCAGCGATGCACAAAGGCAGAGCTGGTCTCTATTAAAGGGCGAATTCCACCAATTTTACTACGACAAACAAAAGCAAAGACGCTGATAATTAAAGATATCTGAACCTGTCCTGATGAGATGTGGGATGGAGATGATTTTACACTGTTTACGCTGTCAGTCCAAACTAATCAGAATTAATTAAAAACACACAGTGTGAAACACTGACCTCAGATCTGTCTAACGAGCGAACAAATAGACGACTCGAGCCGGCACGTTAGCTCAAAATAATTGTCGAAAAATCAACAGAAATCCTCTGTCCAAACATCCAGATGCATGCACTGAAGTACACAACCACAGCAGATTAACACGCACAGAGGCTTGTGTACACCACAGACACACAAACACACCTGGACTTGCACAGAAAGACGCAGACATGCATGAACACACTGTAGAAATCAGAGTGAATGAAACCCAAAAACGTCTGTGCCAGTCAAAGGCCTTAGTCAGCGGCTGAGTCACAGCAGCAGCAGCGTCAGCCGAGCTGTAACGATGCTGGCTGCGCTCGACAGAGTGGGAATAAACAAAACTAGAAATATTCACGGCTGTTTTCGGGCCGTCTGCGTTAGTCAGGAGATGAGTGCGTTGTCAGGAAAAATGGAAAAAGCTAAATGTTTGTCCTGGATGAGTTCACGTTGTCCCGCGTGCCTTCTGGTCTTTCTAATTAAACAATAAAAAACGCTGTCAGTGGCCTCCTGAACTAAACACACACATCTGATCTCGCTCAGGTTTGCTCAGGTTTAGCTTCTGATTGGACAGATTGGTCAGATCTCGGGTCAGCTCAGAGGAGGGTTAGGGTTAGGGTGGTGAGATTCGTGTTAATGGATTTAATGTGATGTTTTCGCACACGGTGCTCCGCAGCAGAGCGTCCGTTCAGCTGAACCCAGATCTGCTGGATGTGGCGGCTTAAAGAAAGGAGAGCTGACTGTGAATTCGACTTATTACGATTCGTTTAGATGACTCACAGGCGACCTGAAGACGGAGCTCAAGTCAAGATGTGTTGCACTGAACTCACAAACTCACGCTGAAGTCAAGGCCGCAGCTTCAGGAGGAAATCAGCTCCGTCTCTTGGACCCTGCGCGTTGCTTTCAGACGTTCCTGCTCAGTTTCAGCTGCAGACGCGTCGCGCTCGCATGAAAGTGTTGCATCACGGTGATTGGACTCATCATGTGCTGTTAGTCACGCCTCATCTAAACCGAATGCTTACCCATAATTCACCAGTGGTGTGAGATGATTGCTTTTACACAATTAGATCCACTTTTTCATTTTTAAGTAAACTATCTTTGCTCAAATCTGCAGAATTCACAGCAACATAAAACCTGATAATCGCTCGTCGAGCCTGCTGCTGTGCTCTAATGGTTGATAAGGAAAGGCTGCCACGCTAACTGTAATACGATTGGACGATATACAGATGAAGTGTGGCTTCAGAAATGAGCTGAAAACATGTTTCAGTGGCAGTAAAGAATGTGCTTTCTGACTGTTAATCATGACTGAATCTAATTGTTTTTGGCTGCTTTGTGTGTAAATTAGCCGTTTCCCCTTCAGCTGTGCTAGCTGGCTAACGCAGCACCTCTGCAATGACTGCAGCGTTTCCAGATGAAACATGCGTTCATCATCTGACCAGCAGCCTCCTGATGTGAGTCATGACTGAATTTATAATTCCTGAACTGTTAATGGTTCATGACATGTTTTCTATTTTGCTTCAACACTTTTTCTAGCTGACAAAAGTCAAGTCAAGGCTGTGGATTCATTTCCTGTCCTGTGGATTAACGAGCAGCTAACGTTCAGCGCCGCGGTGCTGAATGTTGACGTTTACGTTACAGTCGTTTGTTAACCGCTCACAACCGTGAAAACGCCACTAAAGATGAAGAACTTTTGGTATTTGATAAAAGCTCCTCGAGGTTTCTCCGTTTGATCGATCTGATGATGCAAAACATTTTGAGTGTGTGTTCTAGTGCTTCCTATCTAAACGCTTCCTGCCCTCCATCTGCAGCTCGCGCCACAACGAAAGAGCGACGTGACGTCATCTGAGACAACCTGCTGTCCACCTGCCAGATACTGCAAATCACTTCAGAAATTATTCAGCTGCCTTATAACTGTAATGATTTGTTCTGGATCGGTACCCCTGTGCGACTCTGAGGCGGATGCTCTGAAGGAGCGATGGCTGATTCTGGGGAATTAATAACACTGCTGTGTCCCATTTATTAGAGCAGAGCAAAGCACACTGGAGTAACGGTGATCTAAAATCCACTTTGCATTAATAATGTGTGTGGGAAGTGGAGGGGGTCTCGAGGATGAGCGCTGGGGTCAGCAAGGTGCGTCTGCCCTCAATTACCCCCGCTCCATATCCGCCTCATTCTCAGACTGTGCAGGTAAACGATGCCGGGGACGGCGAGCTGAGCAGAGATGGCGTCGCATGTGACGGATGCAGCAGGTTGAGCTGTCTGCCATCAGGACGTTCGTTAACATCAGCAGTCTGCAGCGTTGGTTTGGACAGCGTTGGTTACTCACGTCCACCAGGCGTAGTGGCATTAAACAGCGGCAAAAATATTAGTTTTCAGTCCTCAGTGAGTCTCGTGTCTGTCCTCCACTCACATAAAACCAGCATTAACCTGAAACTCTCTGAGCTAAATGATCACTCGAGCACTGACACAAGGTGAGAGCTGTGACTCCATGTGTGTTGAGCACAGAGTCGCAGTGAAACAGGAAACAGGAAGCGCTCACAGCGTTCAGAAAAGGACCGTTAACTTCGTCTCCCAGCAACAAGTAGACGGACGAACTACACTGCAGGAGATCTGCAGCTCATTTGAATAAATAAATACAGAATGTGAACTGAACGTGAATCATTTCACTCTGATCTGTGTGAGCTGAGCTCATGAAGTGTCCTCGGTGAGGACGAAGGTCCGCTCGAAGACATCTCGCAGCGCTTCACTGCAGTCTCTGTCTGGACGTGAAGAGGAGTAAATAACACAGCAGCACACCAGGAGGCCGTCTCCTGCGAACATATCAGGCAGGTTTCATCCTCAGCACCTCCAGCATGCTTCCAGACGAACCTGCTGACGACACGCACATTCTGAAAATTCCTCCGGATTTCTCTAAACCTCGTCCAGAACTCGTCCTGGACTCAGCCGTCTTAAACCAACAGGCTGCTGGATGCTACTTTCTGAGCAGTGCTTTGAGATTGTGTTATCTTGGCAATGAACTGTGAATGTCAGGAAACTGTCTGCACTGAACGTTTGCCGTCACTGAAGTGACTCTTATATTTACCAAGAAAACATGATTTACAGAAACAACAAATAATAAGAAAGAAGCTAGTTTGTCACAGCCACGAATCAAAGATTTGAGGTCGAGAGTTGAGGTTTTGACTTTGTGATGTAAAAAGGATTTTAAACACAAACAAGAACAAACTGCAGTGATGAAGTTTGTTTGTCGACCTGTCGTCTGCTGTATGAGGAGGATTCACCCGAGTAAAACAGATCCCCTGCAGTCTGTTCTCGGTGTCCTGAGACACGAGGTCAGAGGAGGCAGAGCAGGCCGGGCTGAGGTCAGAAAAGACTAAAAAACAAAAGAGCCGAGACTTGATGCGGTGCGACGTGGAGGACTGCTGCAGAAGGTTGGACCTACAGCGCGTTAACAAGTCGTGTTGAGTCGGCAGACTGTCGGTGCTCCATTTGTCATCTCCGCCGTAATGCAAATAAAGAGAAACAGCTTCCCTCAGCAGAGCAGGAAGAGGAGAACAGCGGCAGACAAAGGTTACATCTTCAGTGAGCGCTTTGCTCGTGTCTTCACAGATACATACGAACACATCACACACCGGCTGGATGCAAGGAAACACTCGCAGAGGCAGAGCGAGAAAGATGTATTTAACACGGCGGCAAAACGCTGCCACACATCTGCTCCTCTAAGCATAAACACACACGAATCCACGCTCACACACACACACACACACACACACACACACACACACACACACACACACACACACACACACACACAACATGTGCAAAGCAAAGATGCTTCTGACTGTGTTAAACAAGCTCTTAAATCATCTTTGCCAAATGGAGGGATTGGAGGGAAGAGAGGGAGGAGAGGGAGGAGGGAGGAGGGAGGAGGGAGGAGGGAGGAGGGAGGAGGGAGGAGGGAGCGCTTTCCCTCGCAGGCAAAATGCCATGATAAGTGTATTGTTTTTCAAAGTGAAAACCTTGAATCCAAGTCTCATCTCCCCAGAGATGCAAGAGGCTTACTCGTCTTAGCTATTTGCAATTCCTATTTCTATGTGTGTGTGTGTGTGTGTGTGTGTGTGTGTGTGTGTGTGTGTGTGTGTGTGTGTAAAATATGCATGTGAGAGGCAGATTCTGGGAGAAAAGGGAACAGAGAGCGATGGAAGCAAGGGACCATTGAGGAGAAGGATATGGAAAAAAGACGCAATTATATTCTGTGCTTCATTTTAATGAAGTGCAGAAGTAATTCCCTTCTGAAAGCTGTGGTAATTGCCCAAACAGTCTTATTATGTGACAATCATACTTAGAACAAAATGCAGTATGAAATTGCAAGGGATTTTAAATCAGGGGGAGTATTTTTCCAAGAAGCCTGACAAGTTAAGATAATTAAAATACATTTTGTTGTTATTTTTGGACCAGAATGACTTTTTTCTCTGTCTGCATGTCAGGATGTCAAGCTGTCCTGTCTCCTCTCTGTCTGTCTCAACATAAAAGGCAATTATACAGCCAGAGATTTGGCTCATGTTCCCAAACAGACGACATCAGCGGAGAGCCGGCTGCACGGCGCACAATGTAATCTCCCTGTCCAACTCTAATCTGGACATTAGGACCGCAATCTATTATTTGCATTGCTTTATGTAATATTTTGATCTTAAAACGCTGAAATGAGGCTGTTGGGGATAATGGGACTCTTTGGATGGCTTTCATTTCAGTGATTGGGATACAGCTGCAGCGTTTGAATGGCTGTGATGTGCCTAATATTCAAAACCAGCCGCGCTCCTGAGACACTCGATGGAATAAGACACCCTTGAACGCTCGTAAACTGACGGTTCGACGGTTTCCAGTGCAGTCTGGAGCTGTTTCCTAAGTGACTGTTTTAGTGTATTCTCCTCCTAACCTGCTTTGACTGAAAGAAACTATCGTGATCAGTGGTGACGGAGAGGTTATTCCAGTGGCCTTCACTTCATTGCTGGAACACTACGGACACATGCTTCGACCAAAGTAACAAAGCTTTCTTACTTTTCCTTAAACACAGTGTAACCAAACCCTAAACAAAAGTGCTGCTTTGCACTTCAGTTGCAATTCTGCAACACACTCGCTCCTGCACACACTATTTCATACATAAGACACTTTGTTCATAAATGAAATCTCAGGCTACCTTTGGGAAAACACATCCTCTCAAAATACAAAACACTCTGGGTAATTGGAAATACTCAGACACACACCTGAAAATACTTACCGACAAAACTGAACACCAACCAGCCACAAACAGGCCTCAGCTCAGCAACAGTTAGCTAACGCTCCTTTACTGCACCACTGAGATGTTACAGTACTGTGTACAGTATACAGTACAGTACTGCAAATACAATAAAGCTTTGTGAAACATGCAGTGATACTGAGATGTTTCAGTACTGTGTATGGTACATACAGTAAATATACAGTACTGTAAAGAAGAACCAAACCAAAGTCAATTCATGGTTTGGTTGTCCTACAGAATGGCTGAAGACCTTCTGGGTGGACGCAAAGCCTGTTCATCCAACAGCAGGAACGCACCATTGTAGAAACAGTCAGAGCAAACAATTCAATCCGTCTGCACCACCTGAGACAACAAATACTGCAGATAGGCAAGTATTCATCAACATAAATCGAGTGAGCATTACCACTATCAGACACATTTTGGTAAAGCACCATAAAGAAAGTGCACAGGGTCCCATTTGAGAGGAACAGTATCAGGGTCAAAGGACTTCAGCATGAATATGTTCAGGTGAGTGCTACCTGGGTCAAGGGTTATATTTTCTCTTTACTTCATGTACTGTACTGTAAAGTTTAGTACTGTAATGTACAGTATTGAATAAAAACAGTGAACATAAAGACTGCAGTGTTTTAAAGAAAGTACACTCGTGTTGCTGCTGATCTGAAAGTGTATTCGTGAGATGGAAGTGTGGATCATTGCTGGTTCTGATGGCAGAGTGTGAATGCTTTATTTCCCAGAGTTGTGTCTTTGTTTGCTTGTGTGTAGAGTTTTGACACAGTGAGCCGAGTTTTGCAAAAAGTGTTCAAGCAACAGGCAAAAACTGAAAAATTCAGCATCTTGTTGCTGGATTTCGTTCTCCTCCATCGAGGAGAAGTGATTTCCTTCTCCGCTGAGACGGATTTCTCTCCCTCCGTCATTGTCGAACGCTGATTTAGAGCGATGGCGCTGAAGGAAGTTCTCGCTCTTTGACTGACGCCAAAAGCGTTTATCATTAATATTTGAGTTGGCTGAAGGGTTTCATGCAATCAGACCTCTTTTGAAGAGCTCCGAGAAGAGACAAAAACACACGACAAAACAAAATGGATCCAGATGTGCAAAGTTCACTGCGATCAGCAATTTATCAGAACAAAAGTACCTAATGGAGGCTCCACTGTATGAAACGCTGAGCATGCCCTCACCCTGCCCTCCTCAGACAGCTGCTCCAGAGTTCCTCCATCACGCTTCAGCCGTTTTAATGCTCAGACACCATCAGATTGTCACTCAGAAATCATAGAACTGCTGTTATCTGTCCATACCAACTGTAACTGCTCATATTTCACTCGTAAGGATGTGAGCATCCACCTTCACTGACAGACGGATGGCGGTCCAGATTACACCAGTTTTTCATTAGCTCCTTATCCATGTCAGATCAGACACTGTGAACGTGCACGCTCCTTCACACCTGTTTGATTTTCTTAAAAAAAAGAAAAGAAGACTGACATGACGTCGCTGGTCACTGACATCGACGAGCCAGTATAAAAAGGCGCTTCAGGATGTTGAGGGAAGGAGCCGTCACAGAAAATGTTCCCTGTTTGCAGGAACCAACAGTCCAAAATGACTCTGAGGTCTCATGCAGTGAAAGGGAAAACTTTAATATTCCATATGAAGGAGCCCCAGTGTTTTTGGCCATATGCAGCAGGTGATCTTTGAATTAATCAGGGATTTAAAGGCCACCATCGCAGTGAAACCAATATCAGAGTAATATGAGCCCTGCATGGGGTCTTTGTGCAAAGGAGCGGCTCGGCTGATGCATTATCCACAGAGGAGGAAACGGAAACACGGGTCTTTTATTTTACTCCAAATACTGATGAATGCCGTCGGCTGCAGATTATAGCAGCCTCTCACATGTTTTTAGATGTCGATGTGATGTTTAAAATCAGCAAAGTGAAACATTATGTCTGCTGTGTGAAACATGGACAGAACGTTTAATCAGAGTAATGAGAATCCTTCGTACATGAAACCAGATCTGCAAATAATGCAGCAAAGGGGAGCAACACGAACAGAAAAGGCCCGAGATACGAGCCTTGAGGCACACCGCACACCGGCAGGGCACGAGCATAAGGAGATAATCACAGATTACTGCAGTAATAGATTTGTCAAAGAGGAGAATACCAGCCCAGTGCTTAAGCCTGTTAATCAATGCTTTAAAAGCAGGCTACTTTAAACTTTATCAACGTGAATCTGTTTTTGGCAGGCATAAAAATGTCTTTGCAAATAATCTGAATGATCTGGACATTTACTTTTGGGGAAGGATAAATTCAAGTGCATCTTTGGGTGAGGTTGAACAATTACAGCAGTAAGAGCTGAGGATGTGCAAGAGGTGAGATGTTTATTTAGCATCAGCAACATCCATGGAGGATTTCACAGGGATTCTGTCCAGATAGCTCGAGGACATGAGCTCCTGCAGGGACGCTGGGACAAGTGATGCAGCAATGTAAAGAAAACACAATAAAGCGTAATGCAGGAGCTCGGCTGTGCTGTACGTCGTCTAACAGAGCTGCCAGACGCTGTTCACTCAAAGGTGCGCAGAATAGACTGAACAGTATTCATGTGACTGACGGACAGTGTCACAGAAAGCTCCACCATTAAACGTTCAACAGGGAACTGTGTGGTTGGTGGTCCCCTCCTGAAAGGAAGCACTGTCCGATGTTCACAGAGCATCAGGTCGGCCAGTCAGTTTAGATCAAGTCATGTTCGATATCAGCCATTTAATTTCAACACACCCACAGCTCAGCTGACAATGAAGGGTTTATCAGACAAGCTGAGAGGGCGGCGCGCTAAACGAGCTGATTAATGTTTTGGAATTATGGAATTAATTGCTGTTCACTCATTAGCTGCTAACTGAACGCTGGTTCCAGGTGATTCGTCTGTCAACCTGAAAGCGCGAGCGTGACGCTTTGCAGGGGAAGGTCACCGCTGTCTGAGAGAGGCAGCCAGAGCAGCCGGCACAAAACCGACCTCTGCTCTGAACGCACTGACGTGGCGTCCGGCTGGTTTCTGGGAAAGAGGCAGATTATGACGAGATTTAACCACAGAGGAGACGGCGTGAAGGTTGATTTTGCATGTGCATGAAGTATCAGAGCGACTGTGTTCCAGCACCGTCTGCACCTGAAAACTGTAAATATATTTAAAGTCAGGAGAAGAAAACGTGCCTGTCCTGTTTGCTCATCCTTCAGCTTGTGCAAACTGTCATGAGCTTGAGGAAGATCAGCGGGACGCAAACGATGCTGTGACTAAATGATCTGAACAACCGCTGTTTGTCTGCAGAGGCCGAGCAGCAGTTTGTCGTTTCCCTCTCCGTCTGTCCTCCGTCTGCTACCTGAACGGATGAGCGGCGGAATAATGGACGCTGTCGTGGTGAATCATGGGCTTGTGTGATACACCAGCAGCCATCAGTGCTAACGTTTAACTGTTAGCATCATTTAGCAGAGCGCCGTGTTGATGCTGTTTCATGTCACAAACCCACCGTTTGCACTGCTGTCTTAACACTGCTTAACATACATCCATGAAAATATCTTCTTTATATATATTTACTCTGCTCACATTTTCCTTTTCTGCTGTGTTGCATATTTTCTGCTGTGCGATAGTAAACACTGTATGTTGTTGTCCATATTCAATATTCAAGGTCATATCATTTTTTATACTCTTTTTGTATATAATGTACATATTTACATATATCATTGATTTTTATTTTGTAGCTCTTTTTACTGTCTATTGTTGTTCTATTTGTTATTTTCCACGTCTCCTTTTCATTCTTGCTGTTATTGCTGTCTGTAACGATGTAACTTCCCCGGTGTGAGATCAATAATGTTATTTCTTATATTATCTTAATTTAATTTGTAGTTGAAGGTACAAAGAGTAGAAAGTCTGCAGCATTTCCAAAAAAATCTGCTGTAATTGTTCCCCCCGAAGCCTTAAAATAACATGAGATGAACACGTTTTAACACCATGAAGAGCATCACGCAGGATGTTGTCAGGTCACAGCCTGCAGCATCACGTGTCGTCTGCTCAATCAGCTGCACAGAAAACGTTTCAAACACATCTACAGATCCTCCCCAATTATTCTGTGAATTGTCTCAGCCGAGCTCTGATTATATAAGCTTCATATTCAGCCTGCTTGTGATCCTCTGGAGAGAGCATTGGCCTGGCAGCAACTCCTCTGTATTTCTTAGTCAGCAAAGACTTTAACTCTGTGTGTAAAAGGAACTTTACCCAGGTTTGATCTTCCCCCGTGTCCCACATGCCGAAGCCGTTAAGTGGAAATACTAGTTAACATTCATGTGCTGGGTTTGAGCGCTCCGGCTTCTTCTGGGTTGAGTGGCAGTCTCGCAGGATGTTGTAAACGAAAACGAGGGGAAGTGAGGAGAGGAACGAGAGAGGCATTAAAGAACAAAAAGAATATCAAGAAAATATACAGGAAAGAGGGAGGCTGGCGGAGGAAGAAAGAGCGGGAGCGAATGAAAGAGGTTAGAGGAAGTGACGGAGAAGTGGAAGCTAAAGCCTACATGTGTGAGAAAAAGAGAGGGAGAACATGGAGAGGGGGGAGAGAGGGGGAGAGAGGGGGGAGAGAGAGAGGCATGGCGGCAAATACGCCATGAAAAAGACATTACAGGAAGGATCAGGCTGAAAGTGAGCACAATCTGAAAACTCTGTAAAACACGAGTGCATGTGAGACAAGGGAACATAAAAAGGAAAAAGAGGATGAGCGATAAGGAAGTGAAAGAGGAAACGGAAGATTGAGAGCTTTTGTGGTAAAATGAAGGAAGGAAGGCAGGACGAGCAGAGAAAAGGAGCAGTGGAGGAGGGGGGAGGCAGGGGGAGACAGGCGATGAAAAATGAGCAGATGTGAGAGGAGAGGGAGAACAGGAGATGTAGATGTCAGATGAAGCAATGAAAGAGGAATAAGAATGTGAGGAAGGACAACGTGGAGTACACAGGAGAGATAAAGAAGGAACAAAGTGAGGTGAGGAGGGAGCCGAGGACACGAGGAGACGAGAGGAGGACACACGAGTCCTCTCTGATATACAGACAAGAAGAGGAGACGATGGAGGCAGAGCCGTGAGGAAACACTGCAGGCCAGGAGACGGAGAGGGGAGGTGAAACGAGGGAGGAGGAGAGAACGGAGGAGGAGGAGGAGACGCAGAGGATCTGTAACAGGACAATATGGAGTACCGAAGGACAGGAGGAAAGAGGAGAAGGTGACAAGAGGAAGGTGAGCAGGAGAACAGGGAGGAGATGGAGGAGGAAGACTTTTCTTTACGTTCTGCAGAGTCCAGCAGACCTCCTGATCAGCTGATCCTCCAGGGATTAGCCTCGCTCCAAAAAGCCCCCCATGACCAATGTGCTTCACTCGGCCTTTGTCAAAGACTTAAACTCTGATGGTGGTGTGGGGGGGGGGGGGGGGGGGGGGGGCAACATCCTCCAACCGAAGCCACACATCAACAGGAGGACATCGTTTATCAGCGTCTCCAAAAACTGTTGAGATTGAATTCAGTTTGTGCTTACTGTGTTGTTGAAGGAGCAGTTTGACTTTAGAGGAGAGGATCCACATCACTCACATGTGACTACTTTCTGGCTCTCTGCAGTTGCCAGGCAACCAGGGGAGACCCCAGGAAGTCACTGTTCCGGCCAATCATTTGTCATTGAGGCGTCCTTTATATACGACGCTCGAACATGCAGGTGTGACCAGGTGCCTCACTCATCTGTCTTTGATTCTGCTGAAAGCGAACATTAAAATAAAAACACGCTGGTATTGACGTTCCTTTTTTTTCTGGCCAGCGGGAGCCATTTTTCACACGTCCACCTGAGGAAGCTGGTCAAGAGGATGTCATCACGGATCACCTGGACAAACTGTTGTACTTCACAGCCCCAAAGGAAAGAAGAGAGAGAGGACAGGATCATAGAAGAGACAGAGACAGAGACAGAGACAGAGACAGAGACAGAGACGAAAAGAGGCGAAAACAGTGAGAGGAAACAGGAAACAGTGACTGAAACATGAAGCAATCAGAGGTCGTGTTTGACTCTTCTTCTCTTACTTTGATGGTCAGAGTTATTAACATTTCCTCATAATCTATTATTGCCCTTATTCGAACTTTCATGTTTTCATGATAATGACAACCACAACACAATGACTGAGCTTTCTACAGAAGCTGTGAACACTCAGCTAGCCGAACACTGTGGCTAAAGCCAGCGCTCCGACGAGGTCAAGCATGTGACATCAAAGACGAGACAGTTGCTAATTAATATGCACACTCGCTGCCAACTGGACAGGAGGAGTACTGCAGCTGGCCTTCATGTGGTTACTGATTGTGTTCTCGTTCCCAGATGACCAAATACAGACGCTCTCTCTTGCCCCTCAACGCCTCACAGAAATGCACAGGGTGTCCTTCAGCGTCTGTACGAGACACCCTGGGCTTTCAGCTGTCCAATGTTTGACCCATCCACCTCACCGTCCTCCATTTGAGGACTTTCTTGCTCTTTACACTGCGTCACCTCGCTCTGAGCATCTCATAGTGCCGCCGACGGGTTTACAGGTGAGTTAGCTAAATGAGGATGAGGAGGGGCTCGTGTCAATGACCTGACGTTACCGTCGACCACTCTCACTGTTCCAGTCTGACAGAAGCTTCAGTCTGGAAACATTCAGCTAACGCGAGACAGATGAACAAACTCACCGTGTTTTCTTCCCTTTCTCCTCTCTGCTGTTTCACGTGTTTTGTTAATATTAACAACAAAACCGACGTCTGAGATCTAATTAGATTTTCTTTTCACACCTTCCTTCTCGACATTATGTTGTGCCAATACGCTTCTGCCTCTGTCTCGTCCTTCTTCATCTCTGCCTGCTCTTCTTCTCTTTATGCACCTCATATAACGCTGCTTCTCTTCTCCGTCCTTTAGCTCTGTTCCTCAGGGTGTTTGTCATTTGTCACGTCTCTTCCATCTTTGAATGAAACACCCTTTAATGCCACTCTCTCTCTCTCTCTCTCTCTCTCTCTCTCTCTCTCTCTCTCTCTCTCTCTCTCTCTCTCTCTCTCTCTCAAACAATCCACGCTGTTTTAATAAATTTCCTATTTTTCCTATTTTTTCTCTCCGCCTCCATTATCAGCATTGTTTTCTCTCTCTCTCCCTGACTGGACATCAATTATTCAGCAGGGGATCAGGTGGCCTACTTACCCCTGATTGACACACACACACACACACACACACACACACACACACACACACACACACACACACACACACACACACACACACACACACACACACACACACACACACACACACACTAGAGCGATATGTGTGTACACCAACAGGGGTTCAGGAAGAGGTCAGCATGCACAGAAAATGCATCATAACTGCACACACACTTCTGTCCATACACACACTCACACTGATTCTCACAAACACGACACTCATGTTCACACACACGAGTTGAAAAAGAAAATCACGCACATGAAGTGCGTTAAAACATGAAATGTATTCATAGATGAAAGACGTAAAGAAAGAGCACAGAGCGCACACTTTCCACGGAGATGAGGGGGGCGCAGAGAGCGGCGGAGCATCAGAGCAGCTGACGTGGTACTCGCTGACCCCCCCTCATTTACTCCCCTGCCTCTCATTGAGAAATACTTCAGGTGCTGATGGGTTCAATCACTGCGTAGAGGGACGCTGTCCAGCTGCAGCGAGAGCAAGGACAGACACTGAGGGAGAGGACGGAGCGTCTGATGAAAGGTCAGACGTTTAAACGGCTGAATGATGGCGAGTCATGCAGGATTACACAGTTAATATTAACACCCAGCATGCAAAGCTCAGCCAGGCCTCATCCATCACACCTTTCGGCTCGCCGTAGCAGGTCGAGACCAGGACCCTGATGCTTCACGGGACATTCGGTTATCACGTTTTTAATTTTTACAGCTGAGGAAAAAGACTTATCTCAAGGCCGTAACCAGGATTTAGAAGTACAGACTGCATGTCTCAGTTTTTGTTCCTCTGTGTACTATATGTAGAGTAATGTGTGAAAAATGTCGTTTTGTGTGTGTACTTTATGTATGAAAGTGTAGATGTTTGACGCGTCCGTTAAAACAAAGATTATTTCATCCTGCTGAAGACACTGAAGACAGCTACAACAGTAACTGACTGACTGTGTGTGCGTGTGTGTGTGCATGTGCGTGCGTGTGCGTGTGCGTGTGCGTGTGCGTGTGCGTGTGCGTGCGTGCCTGCGTGTGTGTGTGCGTGCCTCCAGCCGCGCAGAATGGCATCTCATCTGAAGAACAAGGTATTTTTGACAGGTGATAATGGAGCTGAATATAAGTCTGATAACTTCCCTCCATTTCCCATGGGAGCGTCTCCTCTCGTCTCCTCGACCTGCTGGACATCTGTCCGTCTTGGTGTCTATTCATAGCCGAAAACACATCAGGATGTAACATAAAAACATGTTTGCATTTCGCGTCTGGTGTCCAGATGACGGAGGGGAGGGTCTGTGTGTGACCGGTGCATTAATGACGATGATGATGATCCAGTAGTTTTGCTGTCGATGAAGTGACAGTTAGCTGTGGCGGACACGTTGTTGTATAGTTCGATTCCCTTCCCAGCAGCCTCCTGGGTCCTATGACCCCTTAAACTGCCGCTTACCTTTAAGGCATGCTCTATAAGTGCATTCACCTGCTGTGTGATGGTAGTTTCGTGTAATGCAGGTCGTTTTCTTCTCATCTGTTCACCAACAGCTTGACTCTGCACCAGGTCGTCCTGGTTTACGGTTGGAGGTGCCTTCAGGTCTGAGTACAACATTATTATTACTGTTGTTTTCTTGAGATTGTTTGTACATCAGCATATTAAAATGAAGATATTTCTCGAAGTAGCTTTGCCCCTCGCTCCATCCTGAATGTCACCCCTCTCCTCTCCTGTGTTTGTGCTGTAATCCTCCATCACCTCTGGTCTGCTGCTCCGGGCGGGGGTCCGCCTGCACAGCGATGGATCCGCGGTGTTTTATGGGAATGCTTAGGGCTGAGGCCTGCTGTAAATTCTGACGCGGTGGAACTTTGGCTGGCAGAAACCCTGTCTCTGACACCCAGTTTAATGGTCCAGCGGGCGCATCAACTCCGCTGATCGATCTCAGTCCTTCTTTCTCTGCTCTTTCTCCATCCTTCTTTAACCTCTGTCATTCATAAGTCATACTGGGCTTTATGTCTTAAAGGCACAACGGTGAAAGAACTGACCTCTCCTGCATTTCTCTGTCTCTGAGACAGTATTACTCTTTGTCTCCCTCCGTCCTCTTCCTCACCTTGATGTGTTACCTCTCTCTCCAGGCTCCACATCTCTCTGCTCCTCTGCTTTATATTCAGTCGTGAGCTCACTTTCATCCACCAAAGGAACGTATCACTGGAGCTGCCCAGTGGAGTCCTGGTGAGACTGAGAACTTGCATTTTCTTGGCAGTCCCTTGCACTTGGTTGCCAATCCCCACTCTCCATCCTGCCTCCATCTGTCTCTCTGTCCACCCTCGGCCTTTCCTCTCAGAGTGTTTGCTACCCTTCGCCGTCGCCCTGTTTCTGCCTGGGTCTCTCAGTCTTTGTCCCGCTCCCCCTCCATTCCAGTCCAGGGGAACATTCCAGCCAAAGCAGAGGCAACAGAGGCCTTGTGTTGGAAAGGCCACTTCAACAAGAAAGAGCATTGTTGAAGTTTCCAGTGGCCCTTCAGCCGGCTGAAATATAGACGCAATAAAAGCCAAGTGGGCAAAACAGGGCTGTGATTGATGCATGATGGAGTTTCTGTGCGGCCTGGACGGAAAATGATGAAGGCGTTTTGTTTTACCGTCGTCTCAGACTTCCAGAAGGTTTGGCTCATTCCTCGTTTTTACCCCAAACCTGCACTGATAACTCGTAGGCTGACTGAGATGACGACTGATTAAAAGACAAAATGTGACTTCTTCACATGGAGCAGAGATCATTTCAGATGTTTTCAGCCACATAAAGCTGGAATGAATAGTGCAACAAACAACAGCTCTGACCAAACCAAACCGACATATACATGGACACCGTTTCCAATCATGTGTTATGTTTTGGACATCAGACAGCAGAATGTGAACATGTGCAACATGGACATGAATTCAGGTCCGCTGGTGGTTGGCTGCTACAATTCAGACTTTTGACAGACGTGGTCATTTATCCACTTTGTGTGGATGAAGTGATCCACAGTTCACAGCACTGAGAAATGTGTGTTAACAACTGTAAAAAAACAGTTATCTCAGGTCAGCTGCGTGGAGACACTGATGCTGCACACAATACAGGCTGTGGTGCATGTGTGTGTGTGTGTGCGTGTGTGTAACAGAGAGACAGGTGATGCAGGTTGTGTGTGGGTGCTGTTTGTTTTGGGATTAACGATTATCCATATAAATTACAGACATCTGTTTAGAGGTGTCATTGTTTAAGTATGCAACCTCATGCCTCTCCAAGGAGTGTGTGTGTGTGTGTGTGCGTGCGTGCGTGCGTGCGTGCGTGCGTGCGTGCGTGCGTGCCTGCAGTCGGGGGAGGCCATAATGACCTCATTTCCTGCTGAAATATATGCACACCCAGCGCCACCACATAAACCTCCAAATAAACCTTATAAACTACAGCACAAGGCCTGCTACCTTGGAATACACACACACACACACACACACACACACACACACACACACACACACACACACACACACACACACACACACACACACACACCATTAGCCACATTTGAAATACACACATGGCAGCCACAAAATACACTTGCACATCCTGTATATGGAGATATATCGGCAGGTTTTGCATGAAAGCATCAGCAAGTAATATGAGGGAAGCACACACACACACACACACACGCACGCACGCACGCACGCACGCACACACGCACACACACACACACGCACACACACACACAGTTGTTGTCCTGCCTGCTCTGTCAGTAAACGAGGTGATAAAGTGGACGGTGGAGGCAGGTTGATGGAAGCCGTCTTAGTCACAGCCGCTCTTAAAATTTAACAGGACGTTCACAGAAGAGTCGACCGGCCATTCGCTGAATCCGTCTCCGTTTCCTCCTCTTCCTCTCTTTCCAACGGCCAAAGTTATTCCTCACTGACAAGATTTCATGAAGGTGAGAGAAGTTTCTGTTTTATTCCATCTTTTTCTGCTCATCAGTCGGGTCGATGAGGTTTGATTGAATAGAAACTTGACTTCACGACTTCATCACGACATGTTTTCCTTTAGAAAGTCCAGTAATTCTGTCCTGTAAACCCAAAGAGTCAGCGTCACGTCACCCCCCACTCCCCATCCCTGACAAATGTCCTCTGTTCTGTCACTCTGCATCTGCTGAGGCCTCGCTAGGCTAACGTTAAGCTCGCACTTCAAACGTTTCTGCTGCACTCTGAGACGCTTCAGGACGTGGTCCAGCTCAGAGGGGCGTTAACTTGTTTTGTGGCTCTGGTGAAACGTTAATAAAGCAAACAGATTTGTGCTTCCAGTGACTGCAGACGCTTGCCGTTAAACACGCTGTGAATGTGGAAACATGAAACCATCGCAGAGCTCAATCAAGCTGTTATACAAGCAGTTATTGTGCAGTAAACAAACAAAAACACGATCAGTGAGCGATCTGCTCGTCCTGTTTGCTCTGCAGAGGGATTGTTAATGAATGTTTTCTAATTACGTTGATAGAAAATGTAACTGGAGCATCATTTTATCAGTCATATGACGCAGGCTTCACTTTCTTCATCTCACTCAACAGTGATGCTTATGTTTGCCAATAACACACGATCTGATCTGAATGATCTTGTTTTAAGTCTTCAGTTTCAGATCTTTGTGCTTCGGTTCATCTCCTCACAGACCACGCCTCCTTTCTTCAGACCTTTCCTCTCACCTTTCCATCCGCCCTCCTCCTCATTCTCTGCCTTTCATAACCCCTTTCCTTCCTTGAAATATCGTTTGCCTCGCATGGGTCTGATGTGCAGAGGGCAGCAGCTGTTTAAAGATTCACCTGAAGGTTTCTCACTTCCTCTGCAGAAAATAACCTCACCTGAATGAGGACGGTGCCAAAACGCCAACCTGTGATCCTCTTTGAAATCAATGCAAGTGACCAACAGCATCTCCACATGCATTATATAACAAAACCACCTTTAACTTTAACGTACAGACCGCAGGGTGAAAATCTGTGTGAAAAGCACAACGAAGCCTGACCAGTTTGCTCAGTCCTCACCCAGAAAAACCACGCAGAGAGAGAGAGAGTGCAGTTCAGTGAAGCCATGCTGTCCTGAAAAGCTATCTCTTGCTGCCACTTGGGGCTGCTCAAGTGTTAAGATGCGGCCGTAATTTGAAGAAAAATAAGATTGTAACACTTCAGACTGAACAACTTCAGGAGGACGTGTTTGCAGCGAGGAGGCTGGCTCAGCATGCTGCAGCGCCGCAGCAGGAGCAGTTTGGGTTGCATCATTTATTCATTCAGTTTTGGTAAACAAGAAGTGGAGCTGTGAATTTTTAAGTGTGTGTGCGTCGCTGTGCGCGGTGCAGCTGCCTGTTTGTGGGCGTCCTGAGAGCCGGACGCTGCAGCCTGTGGACAGCGATGGGAGGACGCAGTCAAGACGTCCCACCAGAACTGGTCTCCAGTACAAGCAAAGTTTGGATTTATTCCATTAATGGATTCCAGTTCATGCTGCATATCCATCATTCTGATCTTACTTAATTGGCTGTCGCCCTTCCTATTAGTGTCCTTGAGACTTACAGCACCTGCATGGCACATTATTTCTGTGCATGAGGGTGACATTCAAAGTTATGATGGTAATTATTCAACGCGCCTTCACTTTATGCTCCACAGGGACTTTTCAGCAGCAGGACTGAACGGTGAGAAACGGACCAAGGAAGCACAACACGTATGTTATCTGACACAAAGTCTCATCCACCTCCTCCTCCTCTTCATGCCGCGTCACCCGACTTCCTCCGTGGCTCCCGCCATAATCGCCAGAGGCCACCGTAACTACGGGTCGCCTGCACAGACGACCTGTGCGGCTCTTTTCAGGTGAAAAATCACAAACATCATCATCATAAACTTGATGAATCTGACACTTCAGACAATAACTGAGACGATGAAACGTTGATGCTCGAAGAAAAAGCCCCGAAAACAGTTTTTTACTCACAAATCAGACAACAGAAATCCTCGAGACGTCGGCTGTCCTTCATCTCATCCGCCGGCCACGTCCCATTCATGAAACCATCCAATCAGATTACATCACTGATTGATGCGTCAGAGGCTGCAGTGTGTTAAGAGCCGTGTGGGATTGACTGATCATGTAAATGACACTCTGATTTTGTGCTCATTTGACAACTGTTGGCCTTTTCAGAGGAAGCAGGTTTGTGCAAACGTCACGTTCAACACAGCGACAGACCTGCTCATGGAAACCAGGCTTCAAAGACGTTTTCATACACGAAGCTCAGACTATTCAATTACCTATTTATCCTTATGGTAAGCCTCCATAGGGAGCCTATAATTTGCACCTGTAAGCCTCAAACACGCCTGTTATTGCAGCTTCTGATGGAAAATTATACAGTTAGCATCGCACTTAAAGTGAGTGCGGCAGAGAAATGTGATGCTCGAGGAGGCTCAGTCAAATATACAACACTTCAAATGAGCTCAAACATTTTCCGACCACAGGCGAGAACGGCAGGACAGCCACACAGGCCTCACGAAAAATACTCATGAAGGAAGCATTAAGAAGAATCTGAAATAAATAAACCGTTCAAAATGACTCACTGAGGACGAGATTCGATGTCAGTCAGAGTAATATTTATGATGTTGGTAATGAAAGTATTAATTAACAGAAGTACAGGAGACAGAAAGCTGGACGGACTCTCGCTGAGCAGAGGTTCAGTGTTTGAACACCGTGTGTGGAAACCTTACATAAGAGCTGCTTCTGTCTGGAAAATTAAACATCATTGTGCCTGCTCTGAATTTCTGAGATCCTTATAACTCATTTAACATCAAAGCGCACTGAAAATGACCCCAGATGGGCTGTTCTCTGGAGCGCACATCAAAGATTAGTGATAATTAAACCCTCTCCAAAGCAAACACTTTCTCATTTTCCAGTCTGAAAGTAGGTTTCAGATATTGTGAGATTCTTCTGGGCTGTGATGAAAACACGATTTCTGAATCAGTGTGCGACATTTCAGACGTTTTTACTGATAAACACATTATTTACTTCTGCTTTAGGAGGATCTTCTCAAAAAGTCGACGGACTTTGAATGACAGACCTGCATGTCACTGTTCCAAGAGGACTTCAGTTAAGTTTAGGCACAAACACGTGTTGGTTAAAGCAAGAAACTTTCATTTATTCATAAAGACCTTCAAAGAGCAGCCACCACGAAGTTCTCCACAAAATAAAAGAGAACAAAAAATGTTACTGATGCTGTCAGACGGCATTGTGGGATACATCCACTGTTTGATAGGAGGTTAGAGAAGAATGAGGCTCCGCCGTCCTCGACCATCAAAGTCAGTTGAAGCTGATTCACACAGTGATCGAAACAAAAAGTTTTGTCCAATCCAGACTTTACAGAAACAACGTTATCCAGGCCTGAAAGGCAGCAGAGAAGTTTGCTGCAGAGAGACGTTCAGGACGTCAGTCACACAGCGACAAGGTCAAATATCCAGAGACAAGAGGAATAAAAGATAATCAGGATGTGAAATAAAAGGTCCAAAGACAGACAATTAAAAAAAAAATCACAAAATTCAGCCGTGAGGACGGCTGGATGATACATTAAAATAGTGTAAAAGGGATAAATCGGTCCAAGTTGAACCATCTGTAACTGAAAAGCAGAGAAAGACGCAGTGATCAACAGGATGTTTGATGCTCATCATGTTCGTCTTCTGTCTGTGGTTGTGAACTTAATTCTCAACACAAATCAATCTGAACGTACACAATAAATAAATCTCATCACTTCATTTCTCATCTTCCTCTCAGAGCTCCACTGATCGCTGCTCAGCCTCGCTCTCCTCGCTCTCCTCGCTAGCTCCCGCCCCCCAACCAATCACTGACAGGCCGTCGCATCGATGCGTGACGTAGGCTGGTCCTACCTGACAGCCACCTGTGCAGTAATAAAGAGTTTACATGTTCAACAGAACCAAATTCAGTTTTTTTTATGGGTTTCTGGTTCTTGACATTTTGAACTTTGTTCTAATTTCAGTTTCCAACCATATTCAATAAAGCAGGTATGTTCCTTATTCACCTGTCAGGTTTCATCTCCAAGCAAGTGTCAGACTGGATGATGTGATTCAACACAAAGGTTTTGTTTGACATGGAGTGAATCTTCATCAGCGTCATCCTCAGAGGAACACAAGGACAGTGACCTTGTGACCTTGGGCAAGCAAGAGTTCATGGAGTTAAGTTGTTTGGGTTATTCACATTATTCAGATTATTCAGTGCAGGAGATGGTCTGTGAGGTGTGTCTTCATATGGACACGCAGCCAATCAAACCGTTCGCTTTCATATGAAGACATCTGATTTTCCTTCCACACAATGCAGCATGATTATTCCTGAAGCCTCTACAAACACAAACTTTTCAATATAAAGAAAAACATGGAAGCTGAATGAAAGAGGGCGAGTCTATAGAACATCAAACATCATTATTTCCTGAATAAACAACAACCAGAGAGAAAGCTGAGATCAGTTCATTAATGAATTCACCATCGAGCGTCGCTATTGAACAAATACTAACCAATCAGAAACAAGAATCTCCATGAGAAGAAAGCCATGCTCTGTGCAACGAGAGGACTCTCTCAACACATCACAGCCAATCATCAGTCTGACGTTTATTCAGAGCGGAGCTACGTTTGTTCTGCATAGACTGAACGTGTTAATAAAGCTCCATAACAGTGAGAGTGTCTCTGAAAGGACGATGATCTCCAGTGCACAGTCACTGGATTTCCACTGATAGCTCTGGTATCTGTGGTGTGAAATGTTGACGTGTGAGGAGTCTGCCGGTCCAGCTCGGAGGATAAGTCACCCAGCAGCATCCAAACACATCGTTAGTGGAGTTCATGGCCTTTTGCTTTGAGGCAGGGGGAAATTGCGTGGCGTCCACAGTGAAGCCAGGGCTCGTCTGGACTGGAGCCGACGCCGCGAACAGTTCGGTTCAGTCAAAGTTCAGCAGCAGTTACACCTCCCACAGAAAGCCATCTTTAATTTTAGGTCAGGACAGTGAACGTTTACTATTATTATTTATGTCTTATTTAGAAAAAAAAATGTCTCGGAGCTGGAAAATGATCTCACATCATGAGCAACTTCCGAATGCAAGTCAAGCAAAAGTTTAGTTTAAAGTAATTCTACAGCCAAACAAGACACACACACACACACACACACACACACACACACACACACACACACACACACACACACACACACACACACACACACACACACACACACACACACACACACACACACACACACACACACACCTATAGACTTAAAATGTGCTGGAAAAAGTTTGGAGTTCAGATATAAGAAGCATCGACTCGCTGTTATTTTATTGTTGACTTGACCAAAACCTGGAATCAGAAATAACTGCAGAGGCTCTCTGAGTCCTCCGGAGCGCTTTGCCCATCTGTCTTCAGCCTGCCTGAACTCTCCAGTGTCCCTCCTCTCGAGTCCATCCTCTGGCTGCCCGTGGACGCTCCTATCGAACTCTGCTGCTGATGTATGATGCCGCTAATGGAGGAGCACCTCCGGGCCTCCAGGCGTTAGTCCGAGCCCATGCCAGGCTGTGCGCTGCATTCAGACACCACTGGTCATTTAACCCACTCTTTCCAGTGGAAAGGTTATCATTAGAGTGCAGCCATGTCCAAATCCTACATATGATTAATATACTGTAACTGGGGCCAAAAATAAACAGCATGGGTTACACATTATAAATTACGTCTTCATGTCCACAATCAAGCAAAAATAACATTATAAATCCAATACAGCTGTCAGCACCTGATGCCTCAACTAAACACCGTTTAATAATCATCTTCAGCAGAGACGTCTGCACATTAACTCATGTCCTCCTGCCGTCTGTGTTTCCTGATATCAGATAAGTGGACGCAGCTGGAGAGTCGCCGTCAGCTGACCTGCAGGTCCAGACAGACTGAGCGAAGCAGAACCTGCATACTGTTCCACCGACGCCTGCGGCTTCACCTCTTTTAACCAGAGATAACGCCTCATCAGTGAGCACAAACACAGAGCTCAGACCAGCGTGCACCTGCAAATGTGATTAATAGATTCACTGCGAGATGGCCAGAGCAGGACCCCACCTGAAGTGACAGTGTGGCGCTCTGCCGCAGGTGCACAGACAGGTTGACTGTAAATGTCAGGATGTACGAGACCGTCGTGACTCCAAGCACTGACGCAGCCAGCTGCCATGAGTCTGTGTGTAGACGTACGCTGTAGACGTTCTGCACATTGAGGAAAACGAGTTCATCAGATTAATCTGATGCAGCAAGGTCTGCAGGTTTCCATTGGTCTCGTGATGGTTTCCGTCACAAGCAGGCGACGCTTTGGATTGTGACCTGCAGCGTGTTCGTCCAGAGCTCATGACGCTCTGCACAGGTGAGCACGCACTCACAGCGTGATCTGTCCAGCATGCTCTCTGTGCGTAAATGTCCTGCATGGACTGTCTGACTCGGCACTCATCTGACCAGGTCCGTTGGATATTTGCTGGGTTCATCTTGTGTCTTTGGACCCCCCCGTGCTCGCTCCTGCACGTCCACTCACTCCACTGTAGACATGTCCGACTGTGTCACTGTGCAATAATCAGTCCTCTTCTGATTCTGAAGCTCGGCTCTGCTGATAAATGACTCATCTGAGACGCTGTCTTTGTACATTGAAAGAGGTTCATATTCTTTGTTTGCTCTACACTCTGTGTCTTTTCTGTTAAACACGCTCCCTCTCATAATTCATGTCACCTCTCCCCTCCGAACTGGGGCCCTATTATCCTTCTCTGTTTGATCTAATATGCTCTTACCGTGAAATCTGTTGGCTTTTATTTGTGAGTTTCACTTTCTGTTTGATATTATTCTTCATATTTGCATATGTCTGCAGCATTTGCCCTCGGCACTTTTGGTAGCTTCAAACGGTTTGATTCCACCGGGCGCGGCCGCATCGCATCCCGGCTGCCGGAGCTGGTCGCAGCCTTTCCAGACGAGGTTTGTGACTCCACCGAAAGCACCAGAGTGGCTTTCAGACGCAGCTCTCCGCTCACGCAGCTGGTCTATGTTTGATGGAAGTCACGTCAAGCTGCACAGAGCAGTTCAAGCCGGACAGGACGAACCACTGCGCAGACTTCTCAACAACAAACACAATTAAAACAGACAAAAGAGAATTTTAAAAAAGTCAGCTCAGTCCGAGCAGGCAGAGCGCTCCACTCTTCTGTCCGGGAGGTTCAGCTCTCTATGAACAGCTGCTGATTTAACTCCACCAGCAGCGTCTCCACGCCGCAGAAGTCTCGTCCTAACTATCTTCACATGGCTGCACGATGGATGAAAAGCTTCGTATTGATGGAGTACAGACACCAACGTCTTTGTCTGCTGCTATCACCATCTAATATATATATTAAATACTGTTATACATCTCAATCAATCCGCCTCAGTGATCGACCTACCTCAAAAGTACTGTGAGTTGGTTGTACTCCACTAGATTTCCGTTAAATGTATACACGGATCTTTTCTTTCCCAAAAGGTGCTTCCACATAAGTCTTCTTTGAAGACGAGGATTGTCTATTGATCTCTGATAAATCATACATCTGCCTCAGGCTGAATGTTTTCCAGACCCTCCTGATATGAGGTAAAATCAAGAAACAGGCAGATCACAGACAGATTCATCAACAAACCATGAGCGTGTGGGGGAATCGATTTCAAATAAATCATACATCAAACGGCGTGAAAATGGTTTGAGAGTACAAGGATTTTTTTGGATGGGAGCGCCGGTACAAATGAGAAGCGAAGGGAAAAAGACAGAGAAGGAGACACAGCACAAATCAGAGAGATTTACGTTTACAAGGGACCTCTATAGAAAGGTGTGATCGTTACAGACGAGGGAGAAAGACAGAGAGAGCGGGGGAAGAGAAACGAGGAAACATCAAGAGCATCAGCTCGTCGGCTGAATGCAGATTTCAAAGCGGGGTCTCGCTCGACGCCCGTAGTCAATTTCCCTCCTTGTCTCCTTGAATTGCCTTTAACAAGACGGTGCACGGACAAATAAGGAAAGGCTCCACCACAGAAAATTACAGCAAACAGCAACAAATCTAATATTCATTTCACACCTCCACTCTAATTTCAGGCACATTACAATCAATACACAGGTCCTCTGCCAAGTCCTGCTCTGTCCACTGGCTGCGCCTCGTGCTCGTACGATACGTGCTGCAGACAAATAGAATAACATGCAAATAATACACCAAAAGATAATGATAGTGCAATTATAAAACCCGGATCACTGTGCAGTTGTGCTGTGCGGTTTTTCTGCAGCCGACATTGTGATGAAAGAATTTACAAAAGCAAAATTATACATGAGGACGACCGCAAACTCCACGGAAGCCAAACACTGTTTTTGTTTGTCGAGGTCTTTTGTAAACGAAGCGAGGAGGAGATGAAATGCAGGACGGAGGCGAGATAAAGATGGGCGAGGAGAGGGAGTGGAGGAAGGAGAGGGCAGCTGTAAAATACGACCATTTCTTACACTGTGTGCCGTGGAAAGGATAGCTGAGGTAAGGGCGAGACAATTTGATGGATAGACAAATTGAGGAGCGAATGGATTTGTGCAGGGAGGAGGGCGCCGAGGGAGGGGGAGGAAAGGTGAAGTTAGGTGAGAGGAGGAGGAGGAGGAGGAGGAGGAGTGAGATTAGTAAAGACAGCAGAGATGAGATATGAGGCCGGGAGGTGAGGTCAGAGCGCCAAGGAAAGAAATCAAGTAGTGCTGGAGAGTAGAACTACTGCAAGTACATATACTACACAGCTGTACTTGAGTGCAATTTTGAGATACTTGTTCTGTACTTCACACACTGCTTTTGTCTGCAGGAGACCACATGTTCTGTATCCACCAGTATGAACATGTGACACCAGTTTAAATGATATATAATGGTCACAGGGAACATTTTACTGCAAGTACATAAAGTACCACTTAAAGTGCACTTAGTGGATAACACTCCTCCACATGTACTTTTGATGGTACTTAAACTCCTCATGTTCCTGCAGACCGTCCGTACGAACATTTCTAATAGTTTACTTTATAGTTTTCTTCACAAATGCTGCGTTCACGTTCCTGCTCATATCAAACACCGTTACAAAGCTCAAATGTTCGTGAATTGATTGATTCAAACCATTTCGAGATACAACCACAACAGGAAGCTCAATAACCCCATCAGCAGACAAACAAGCGTTTTTGAAATGAACAAACTTTGAGGAAACTCACCGCTGATCCACAGATGGAAAACACACCGACAGAAACGGTCTGAAGCGTCCACAAAGGTCCAGAAGATCCACTGCAGTGAAGACATTTAGTCCAAAAGATGAAAATAATCCACAGAAATATGTTTTCTTGTTTCAAACTAACGGGCAAAGTGTTCGTCTTCTGTGTTTTCCTGGTTACAACTTGTGAAAAAAAAAGAAAAGTTTGCCGCCATCTTGTTTCCTGTTACTCTCACATTTCAAACCTCCTTTGACCAATCACAATCTGCTATCTGAAGCCTAACAACCAATAACAGTCTGAGTTGAACAGAAGGACCGCCTTCTGTGCTGTGAAAATTGAGCCAATCGCAGCTGAGCTTGCAGATGACTGACACTTCAAACAGCCAATGAAATCCTGAGCAGGCCGACATGAAACCAAACACCTCAGATGAAGGATGAGCTGGGATATTACAAACAGTCTGAAGTGATCAATGCAGTAAAAGGCCTCAATATAAAGATATATAACCAAAACTTGTAAAAATATAAATCTAAGAAAGGTGTAGTTACCTTAAATATGAATATAGATGACCAGAATTCTGGTTTTGAGATTAGAAGCACAGATGTAGATAAAACGTAATAAAACCCCCCTTTTTGGAGAAAACATGAAAAACATGCAGTTTCTGTGGTACTGTTATGAGTTTTTATTGAACTTGGACTGGAGTGAAGCTTCATGCTGTGGTCTCATTGTGTTTTCAGCTAATAAGGTCCAGATATTTTCAGATATTTTCTGTTAGCAAACGTGTGTTCAGACTTCTGTTAAAAATTCAGTGTTTCCTGTCAAAAGAGACCAAAACCGTGCAAATGAAAGAGTGAAGAAGATAAATAAGTGGACGTGGACGTGGACGGGTCTAAGTACAGCACAGTTTTAACCTCACGACGACAGCTGAAGACAGATGAAGAGTAAAATGAGTGAACGCAGGGAGGACAGACAGATGCAACGGCGACACCAAGATGAACGGGCGTCACATGACGTGATGGATTAATGGATACAGGTGAGGGAAGAGAGGGAGGACAGGTAGACAAGGACGCTGCAGAGAATGAGATGGAGGAAAGTACTGCAGGCCAACTCTCCACTCTCTGTCCATGCACACACACACACACACACACACACACACACACACACACACACACACACACACACACACACACACACACACACACACACAGACAGAGAAACATTCAAACCCACCCACTCGCACTTACAAAACAAAAGGAGGCCGTACAATTGCTGACCTTTTAACTTGATTTCCACAGTAATACAAATGCTTGGCGAGCCATTGAAAGAAAGAGCGCCTTTTCAGAGGAGCAGCTTGAGACATCGGTGGGATGTCTGTGTTCGATATGAGCCTGCATGGCTGACCTTTCCCTAATGGCCGAGTAAACTAATGCAGCGACAGCACGCGCTCGAATACCGTGGTGCTGTTAGAAGTTCAGCGTCGCTAAAAGGAAGCCTGAGAGCAGGGACTCGCACATCAGCTTTCTCTTTTTTATTAATTTCATTGTTTATGTTACGTCTCTTTTCTGTTTGTGCAATGGCGCCATTAAACAACACCAAGGATCACTTTCTTTCTTTCTTTCTTTCTTTCTTTCTTTCTTTCTTTCTTTCTTTCTTTCTTTCTTTCTTTCTTTCTTTCTTTCTCTGTGTGAATATTTCAGACCCTGGAGGATCGAAAGCCGCCGACGTATCGGACAGACTTCCATTCATTTGTTGACCCTAAATCCTGACTTCATGTCTAACTCTGACCTTCTTCTAACTTCAATCCTCACCTTGACCCTTAATCCACTTTTTACAGTCAGTTAAATGTGAGGGATTATCTCTTATCTCTCTTCCCTCCTCAGGACATTTCTAATCTTCCCTCCATAAAGGACGCACACATTCAGTATCTCCATGCTTAAGATTAGCTCTGTAGAAGTGTTTAGTGGCAGTCGGACGTCCTTAACGGCGACCTTTTCTACAGCAAACCGCCGTATGTGATGCATCGGCGATAAAGTTTGACCCCTTAAATCCTAAAATGCAGCATCAGAGCGAGAAGCAGACTCACGCTGTTCAGGCAGGAGCCCACATGTTTCTCTGCTGTACAAACAGGTGAGCACAATGACCTCTAACCTCACCTGGACCCCACCAGGTGAGCAGGTGTGGTAACTGATTCATACTGAGTGTGAGTGCACCTGCTGAGGATCTGTGGCAGCCTCAGGTGTATCGCACGTGAGTCCTCAGTGTCCTCAGCGTCCTCAGCGTCCTCAGCGTCCTCAGTGTCCTCAGTGTCCTCAGCTGTCATTAATTCACATGGACGAGATCGATTTTGATCACAAGTCTGTCATTTCTTCGTGACATGTGTCTCAGGAGCTAAATTAAATAAATAAAATGCTGGAAAATTAATTCAGATATCAGGGAACAAACTGTCGCAAAGTCAAAACCGTTTACTCACAAATTACACACGAGACGACTTTAAACATTAATTCAACGGTCGGCACTTTTAATATAAAACAAAACCGGCTTCCTTTCGAAGAAGTTAATATAAAGAAATGCAGTCTGCTGTTAACACCAGTTTATTCTCAGAGGAAATACTTCTCCATTCCTGATGATAGTCTGATGTAGATGTCCGCAGGAGTCCTCTCCCGTCCCGCTGACCTTTCGCTGTTGTCGTTAATGTCTTCAGTCTCTCGTGTCTTCTGTAGCAGAGAGTTCTGTCAGCTTCCGGCCAAAATATGAATCCCCGTTCTGCCTTTATGTTGCTTTAATTAGGACTTTTCGCCGAGCGCAAGTTTTGACCCCCGAGCAAAATGTCAGACTACCCCCGGGCCAACTTGTTTCTGAGCTTTGGGCCATTTCACTGTGATTCATGTGAAGGGCTCACGTCTCAGGCGTGGGACGCCGCATGGATGCGTCTCTCAGATGAAGCCTGGGAGGTCGACTGTCTGCGCTCACGTCCACTTTGTCTTCGAAACTGCTTGTTAATGCAGCGTGTTCTTCTCATAGTTCACAGATGTCACAAACGAGGAGGAGGAAGAGACTCTTTAATGGCAAATATGTGTCTGTCCAAGCTCAGACGGATCCTTTCTGCTTAAATTTCATTTCTTAATTTGCGTAACGATGAATGTGCTAATGTCTTAAAATAACAGCCTCATTCGCTGCATTCTGTCTTAATATGAATAATCTTTCTGATCCATACGATGAGCCTGGCTGAGGATGTGTAATTTGTCTTTGTTAAGTTGATTAACATGTTGGGAAGTCCACGTATTCACTGTCTGGCAGAGCGGTTAGCTTAGCTTAGCTTAGCGCAAACACTGGAAACAGGGGGAAACAGCTAGCCTCTGAGGCTAGTAGCTCTCTGGAGTCTCTGCTGGTTTCCTTTAACTGCTCAGAGACAAGAAACAGATTTTGTTTGATGTTTTTCCACTTTTTTTGTACAAATAAGATATAATGTGTTGATTTTTTAGCTTTACAGGTACATGCAGGTGGATTTGTGCTAAGCTAAGCTAACTGTCAGTAGATATGTATCCACTGTACAACATGAAAGTGCATTCAGTCTTCTATCTAACTCTCTGACAGAAAGCGGATTTCACAAAATGTTCTACTATGGCTTCAGCCGGATGATGAGGTATTTATGTATTTCACAGTTGGAAAGGAATCAAACTCGAGTGGTTTCCATCTCCACAGCAGCCCTGGGACCAGTGTCACGGCAGGATCTTGGCCGGCACTTCAGACGATCCTGCATAAATGATCTGCCTGGAAAAGTGCAGCGAAAGAAGCGTCGAGTAATCCGTGTCCTTTATGGACCAGAGCTGCCTTCATCAGCAGCGCGTCCCTGCATGACGTCCTCACAGTCTGTGCAGCAGCTCCTGCTGTCTGCTTGAGTTAAGAGGAGGTCAGACAGCAGCAGATTAAATGTGTCACATTTATATAGATCCATCACTCTGTCCTTTGTCCCAGCGGAATGTGAAATAGAGGTGTTGTGTTTCGATGGGTGTGGAGGAGGCTGCAGGGGGGGTGAGGTGGGGGGGTGGGGGTTATCTTTCAGCACAGAAATCCTGTCGACACATAAATTTCATGCTTTTGTCCTCACTAAAGCAGAGTAAACGTTCAGCTCATGAAGGCAACATCCACGTTTGCTAATTACGTCGTGCTGCTGGACAAATACTTCAGCTGGCAGAGACGAGTTTCGATGGACGCGTCCGTCTCACCTGTGAATGATAAGTTACATCTGAGACAAAGAATGTGGGTGAACACAGCAGCCAGCAGAAACATAAATAAGAAGCATCATGTTCCAGCTCTGGAGGCACTCATGAGTTATCAGAGATATGTTCCAACATCTAAAACTGTGAGCCGGCACAAAGACGAAGGTTCCTCAAAATCAGGCCTTTTCAAATACTCCTGATGTGCAGCAACAAATAATCCACAGGTACGTTTTAATTAAGGTAACGAGAAGACATCAT
>NC_092058.1:1108074-1195574 GCF_039877785.1 Chaetodon trifascialis | reverse complement strand
GCAGACTGAGGACGTCAGCATCACTGTAGAACAACTAATCTCACAAGAACAGCACTGAGACGGCTTCAGAGAGCAACCAACGGTGTTCTGATGACGCAGACGAAGGTGAATCCTCCATCCTCATCCAACCACACCCGGCCGCTGCCTCGAACACCATCCATGACGCATTTTAGTGGATAGGCTGCTGAACTGTGTCGGCACACCCTGTACTTATATACAGTGAAGCAGCGTTCAGGGACCAGAAGACCTGTGGACACACACACACACACACACACACACACACACACACACACACACATATGCAGATGGGCTCAGTGGTTCACTCTCTAATAGAGGAACAGCTCAGAAGAAGCTGAGAGCGACACTGATTCAGCTCAACTGGACAAAACACCTCTCTGACTGTGTGTTTCTAAGGTTTTCCTATCTGTGTGTGTGTGTGTGTGTGTGTGTGTGTGTGTGTGTGCATGCGCACGCGGCTGAGAGAAAAAATGCATCCATGTGTTCATCAGCATTTAAATGTTATTTCTGTTAGTGATGAAAGAAACGATGCTGCTGTTATCACTTCAAGTGGAAATGAGGGTGTTTCTGTTTCACTAATGACCAAGTGTGTGTGTGTGTGTGTGTGTGTGTGTGTGTGTGTGTGTGTGTGTGTGTATGTGTGTGTGTGTGTGTGTGTGTGTCTGTTTTCACAACAGGCAAGTGGTTGCATTAGCCTGAATGAATCCCATGCAGGTCAACACACTTGCAATTATGTGCTTGTGAATGTGTGTGTGTGTGTATTCTGTGTGTGTGTGTGTGTGTGTGTGTGTGTGTGTGTGTGTATTCTGTGCGTGTCTCTGTGTTGAACCAGTGATTGTGAAAGTGTCATAAGTCACCTGAAGGTCACGTCCAGCCTGGATAAAACCGCCTGATGACGTTTTCTTGCATGTGACGTGTCCATGAGGTGAACACGCTGACTCGTCTTTTCTTTGGATTAAAACTATTAAAAATCAATATTAGAAAATGTGACGAACACCTGATTCCTGTGAACGCTGACGCACAGGATTAGCTTCAACATGTTTCCTTCTCATTTCTGTCTCTGTGCTCACTGAAGGACGACCTTTTTGTTGAAATCAGATGTTACTGGAATTTGGATGAAAATCTGTTTAAACTGATGTTTTGTTCAAATTTCATCTTTTCATTTTATTATATGGTTTTATTTTCCATCTCTTGTTATGCATTGTCTTTATTTTCATCTTTATTCTATTTACTCATCAAGAGGCTTTTATTTAATTTACATACATTGGAGCTGCACTGAAAGGTGCAAATAGTTTATTATTATTGTTGTTGTTTGTAGTCAACCCCCCCCCCCCATAGTAACAATTCATGTAAATGCATTTGTTGTTGTTGCTTTTCTTATGATCTTATTCATATTTAGAGATGTTGACACATCACAGAAATGCTGTGGCTGTGTCCAGCGGTTTGTTTATCTGAAGCCTCCGAGATCCCAAACAGAACAAACGAGTCATTTTCTGCACTGGACATCTGCTCGTTAGGTTAAAAGCACGTTTATGACCAATTCCCACAAAATTAGCAAAAGTCATGAAGCATCAAGCTGAGAGAAGAGAGGAGCCCAAACACAACGTCACTGCTGGAATAATCTGTGTTTGTGGGTAAAAACAGGAAAAACAAAGTCCTTCACCACCGAAGACGAAGCAGGCGACGGTGTGTGTGTGTGTGTGTGTGTGTGTGTGTGTGTGTGTGTGTGTGTGTGTGTGTGTGTGTACATATCAGTGTGTGGTTCTAAGTGTCACTCACAGACACATTGATTCATGAATGTTGAGTCACTCTGAATAAAAGCATCAGCCAGAAGTCTGCAATGTAAATGAAAGCCGTGTGCGTGCCTGTGTGCGCATGTGTGCGTGTGTGCATGTGTGCATGTGCGTGCATGCATGTGCGTGCGTGTGAGAGAGAGACTGTGGATTTTGCATTTTGTTGTTTCCCATCTGTTTTTATTACTCTGCATCGTAGAGTTATAATTCATAAAAATGAGGCTGCGAGTGTGCGTCTGCTTGCTTGCATCTTTCCGTGTGCTGTGTGGGTCAGCCGCCGTGCAGTTATAAAACATCCTCAGGCTGCAGCGACGTGTTTGTTTGTTTGTTTGTTCTGTGAAATGACGTGTGTGTGGAACCTGTCCTGTGAACTCCTCTCTGATGCGTCAGGTGAGCGCTGTGCGTCTTCAGCTTGAACTGTGTTTCTGCCTTCATGTACTGTACGTGTGAGTACATATTTCTCTAAGATTAAGTGTGTGTGTGTGTGTGTGTGTGTGTGTGTGTGTGTGTGTGTGTGTGTGTGTAGGAGGAAGAGGGAGGTCACAACCCATTACTCAGTCTAGCTGTGTTTACTCTCATCTAATAGGAAAAACAACATCAATGGCTTCCACCACATTATAAATCGATAGATTACCCAAACACGTTATAAATCATGCTGCTGTTGCTTTGTCGGAGCAATGGACTCTTCTACATTGATTTCAGCATAGATTTAATAACAGGCCCCCAACAGGCGCAGAGGATCACTTGGCTGCTATCTAAATTAAGCTCTCCAGGATGTAATCACACCTCAGTCCATTTAATGGGCTGCCTCCGCTCGTAGCCTTTAACTGTGGGACTCGTGGGGCCTCAGTTGGAGTCTGGGGGCCAGCAGCTTAAAAACAGAGTGAGAAAGAGTCAAGGTTGAGAACCGAGTCTTCAGCTGTGAGAAGAAGAAGAAGAAGAAGAAGAAGTGGTTTCACCTTCTGAAGGAACATTTTCTTTATGGATCACGTCCAAAGACGATGTCTTTAGCTCGCTGACTGAATCCTGCTGTGGTTTTGTGGAGGAACTGTGTCCTCAGGACAGATGTTTCTGCAGTGGTGTTAAAAGAGGAGCCTTCAGCACTCACAGAATTAACTGTAGTCATGTCTCCGTCCAGTAAAGGGGACTCTCAGCTGCCAAAGACATGAAGATCTGAGCTGAAATGAAGTGTAACATCCACCAAACAAGCAGGGAGCGTCAACACGGGTTGTAGTTTTGGGCTTCAAATGGAAATTCTGAATAATACAAGCATCAAATAAAAGAGCAAAAAATGAATCTTTCAGTAGAAGACAAGCATCCTTACAATGAAAGCTGCAACCTCAAAGCAACAAACGAGGGCGAGAATCAGCAGCAGGGCTGAGATGAAAGTCTCCTCCGGATGAAACGACGCGGCGATGAGGTGTTTATTGTGAACGCTCTGCTGCTGGTTATTAGTCACACTGCAGTCTGCCGTGATGCTCGACCAGCGGAGGAATCATGAGAACAACGAAGGAACCACGAGGGCCGAGGCCAAAATCAACTTTACAGACTCTCACATTAAAGCTGCACCAATCATTCTAATATCTGTATGAAATAACACGATGTGGGTCGATGCAGGATCAACGCAGCATCGTGTCGCCATGAGCAGAAGACCGGCCTGGACATGCTGTTTGAGCTGAAGGAAGGAGTCCACCAGGAGACTTCAGATGTCTTATGCAGAAGTATTTATCGCAGACGTGATGCCTCAAGGAGAAGCTGATGAGCAACACAACGTCCACAAGTGAACCAAGGTAGAGCGACTGAGGACACTTTGACCTTTTGATTCCTTTGAAATGTGAACTCGAGCAGTCCTCCTTGAAGTGGTCTGGTCTCTGTCTCCACAGTTTATCTATAAGACCTTGGCTGCCTCTGTAGTAAGAACAGGGGAGACTTCCTACCTGCTGTCTGCTAGAATGGTCTCTAAATATTATGTTGATGTGTCTCTGTCTGAGGTCTCTGTGTGTCCAACCTTGAGACCTTTGGGCGCCTCACTGCACAGATTCCCTCACAGTTATTAGTCATATTCTTACATTACTGTTATTTACCCAAATGTGCTTCCAAATTTGTCACTGACTGTTAATAATCAGCGTGTCCTTTGCTGTTTTGGACATCATTTGCACATTGTTTGGTACAGATAAAAGTACTTTTGTGACAGTATAAAGTTAAAACAGCCCATTGGTCCCAGTCTGTGTTCAACCTGCTGATTTTTAGAGGCTCAATCAAATTATTATTTTTTTGTGGAGAACAACGGCTCGTCGTGATGAACCCACATGAGCCTGCAAACCCTCAGGTTTGCACAGCATTTTAGTGTCTTGCAGCTTATTATTTGGATTTTCTAGATCATAATATTTCTGCTTTGTAACAGCAGGTAGCATTTTTCAGCTAAAAAGCTCTGAAAACCCACTGTGCACTGGCGACCTGCTCAGCAACACACCGCACGAGGTTAGCAAGCGGCAGCTAAAGATGTCCAGTCGTCCATCTGTCCACAGCAGCTGGTGGACAGCAAAGCACGGCTACAAGGAGACAAAACTGGAGGTTTAACAGTCAGAAAGATGGCGATTTGACTCCAGATGTTTAATAATGTTCCTTCCCTCCTCTTCACACCTTTCCACCTACGAATGGAAAGTTCAGCAGGTGGCTAACGTTAGCCAACTGTAGCTGACCGCCAACCAACCAACCAACCAACCAACCAACCAACCAACCAACCAACCAACCAACCAATCACAAGCTGTTTCTATTGAATATTTGTGGGCTTTTCATGGGACAAACATGATTTGATATTCTCAGCCTGATATTTTGGATGAATTTTCAGTCGACTGACAATGTGGAGCTGATCAAATCATCCACAAGGGTAGAAAAAATCAAATGTGTGTTTGTGTGTGTGTGTGTGTGTGTGTGTGTGTGTGTGTGTGTGTGTGTGTGTGTGTGTGTGTGTGTGTGTGGAAGCCACTTAACACAGGAGCAGTGCACACTGGGTAAATTCACAACTGTCTAATTACAAGCAGAACACAGATGTTTGGTTTTGTCCATCAGCTGTCAGGCATGAGATGCTATTATGAGCCCATTACAGCTGCCACAGCAAAGCTCTTCACTGATCATCCACAGCCGGCGTCCCGTGACCCTCACGTTCAACTGCAAGCAACTCTCAGAGAGGGAAAAGAAAAGAAGACTGTGACACTTCAAACAGCATATGTTGGAATAATTAGCAAACCCAAACAATTTGCATTTTAGACACCTCGCCAATTATTTTCATTCCAGCGCTGCAGAGCAGCGGAGACGGAGGGATGGAGGGTGGAGCAAGGAGAGACGGACAGAATAAAGGACGAGTGAACAAGGAACAGAAAGACACGATAAGAGACGGCGAAAGACGGCAAGGCGAGAAGGTGGAGAGAAAGGAAGCGATAGAGGTGAAAAGAAGGAAATATTTATTCCCTTTAATGCAAACTCTCATTCGGCTGCAGCAGCAAGGTGTAAATAAACCAGACAATTAATTGGAGATGGATGCAAGTGGGTGGAAAACTCGCTCAAGGGCAATAAACACTTCCTGCCAGAGCTGTTTTCACTTGGTGGATTGTAACACCGGCGCTGACTGGGCTGCCCACAGGGGGCTAAAACCAGGGTCTCATTTATCACACCTTCCAGAACGATCCACGCCACCATGTCGGAACATTTACCCGCTAAAGCTGCACGCTGACAGTCAAGGAAAGACGCTGTTCACGCATAAACACGAGGCTTTGCATCAGGAACACGGCATGGAAAGGTTCAGCCTGTGCATGCAAACGGTGGTGTGGCTCAGCTCAGGCCGTGCTGCCTGCGTTAGCATTAGCATCACAGTCGAGTCAGCGCCGTCTGAAAGGGTCATTTAAAAAGATTTCTGGCTGTGGTGGTGATGCGGCGACGGCATTTCCAGAATCCTCAAAGTGTTTTTAACCATTTGGATTAAGAAAAAGAACATTTTGCTCCTGTTTCCTGCTTAATTCAGACGAATAGACAACTGATCACAAGTCTGTGACGGGGTTCAAGCTCGCCACCCCGACCTCAACGCTACGTGAAGAACACATGACTTCCTGTATCTGGACTGAATGTAAAGCATCCCTCTCATTTTACTGTAATACCATCAGCTCAGATCACTTCGCTGAAGAACTGAGGTTAAAGAACGTATTTCATGAAGTGAAGTAGCTCTTAATGAAGCGGCATTATGGAGACAGGCTGATGCCCACATGCGTCTGAAGCACACTCTGCTTTCCGTTCAGACACTCTCAGCCTCTGAAAGTGAGCAGCTCCTCTGCACCAGCTGAGTTTCCCCGCTGAAGGAAGGACCGAGCGGACCTGGAGGAAAACGTGTTTCTGCTTCATGTTGAAGGAACATATCAGAGGATTCTTCTGAGGACGCAGAGAATTCATTCCCTCTCGCCGCTGATCCGTCCCATGTCCACAGAGACGTGGCTTCACTTAAAGGACAAGTGGGTGAGACACATGTTTTCATTGGTGTATCATCTGCTGTGTTTTTATTACATGGGACCTACCTTACAGGACCTCTTCCACAGAGTCAGCCATGCCTCTACGGTGGCCCAGAATGGACAACCTTTAGCATACGACAAACACAGATCCATGAACAGATGCATAAAACATGCTTCATGAAGAACTTTAATGTGTTTCATGGCTGCAGACATGAAGGCTGTGGAGCTTCTCATGCAGAGATCTGTGAGTGTTTGTGGGATTCAAAGCTGGCCGTGCCGCAGCGTGGACAGCTTTGAAGTCTTCATTAGTCTTATTGAATCCTGTTTCTTCTTTATTTTGTCAGCCTGCGCGCAGAAGGAATCTCTCAGTCTGAACATCGTCGTGAATGAAGCAAAGATCAACACGACATCTTAATTTCCCCTGTGTGTTTCCCTTCAATCTCGTAGACAGACTGCCGGTCCGTCCTCTCTCTCTCTTACAGAGACACACTCAGTTTGTCTCTGTCCATCACGCCTTCCCTCCCATGTGTAACATAGCTCCAACTCTGCTGGATATAAACCAATCGGCCGGGCGTTTGAATCACTGCGTCTGAATGAGTCAGATCTGAATCCCTCATTGGAACATGATTGGTTCATCCTTTCCATGTGACCAAAAGTATGTGGACACCAGAACAAAACATATCCAAATATGAACATCCACCCTAACTCTTACCCCGCCACCTGCTCATCAATGGTGCAGCTATCAGGATCAGTTTGAGGACCGCTCAGCATGCAGACTGGAGGAGCCGGGGATCGAACCGCTGACCCTCTGACCGCTCTCCCTCCGGCAGCTGTGCCCCGTGCATGTGCTTATTTTATTTCTGATGAATCAATCATGTGCCCTGCGGCTGTGTACTGCATGTTCTCCAAGCCTGCCTCATATCAGGTAAACGGTCTGTTCTGGTGAGTCAGATGTTTGGGTGAGTCAGAACTCAGAGGCAGAGTATGTAAGGTTAAAACAAGGTTCACAGGTCCAGAGGGGGATCAGGCCGACGGGCAGAGATCATCAACCAGCAGGCGTACAGAACAGAACAGGACAGGAACGCCGCTGTGGATCTGCCACAACGAATCCACAGCAAACGACGCCATGAGACCACGACGTGTTCACCGTTTCCTGCTAACGACCCAGTGAAGCGTTTCACAGACATTAATGTCCCAAACCTCAGTCTACTGCTCACTTCTGTGAAGGAAGTGCAGGTCTGAAAGGTAAAAGACTCTGTCTCCTGGGGATGAAGGGACAGTGCTGCTGGCCTGATAAGGCTGGACTGTCTCCACGTCCCAGAGGAGCTGTGGTCGTAGCAGACGTCCCTGCTCCGGTGGGAACAGCTTCTTGTTTAGGATCCAACAGTAAATCATCAGATATGTATAAATGAGTGAAGAAGAAGCTTCTGGTCATGTTTTACGTGTTATATACAGAGTGGTGAATGAGTGAATGAGTGAATGAGTGATTTCAGACGCAGCCTGGGAGAGGCAGGGGAGTTTAAGGGCTTCTGGTTGACAGATGGAAAATGGCTTGGATTGGACACTTCTGTGAATAAAGGCCAAGGGGACATGAGAGAGGCCTGGGGCTGAGGCCAGGGACAGACAATGTGTCCTCATAAGGGCCCAGTGATTGTGATCAACTCATAATAGCAGTTAAGCTAGCTTTAGCGAGCTAGCTAACTATGCATAACTACCACAAACACATGGCTGCCTCTCCGGTTCAGATCACGGCTCTCTCACCCACACTGATCATTCAAGGTTACACTGATCCAGGATCAGATAAACAGTTCGCTCTGCCTTGAAACTGGTGGAGCTGCTTTTTCCTGGAAGACGGCTCGGTGTAATTTCAGCATCATTTTAGCAGCAGCGTTCCACAGACTGCTCTCTGAGGTTAGATTTGCTGCCTTTTAAGATTATGTACTGCGTGCTTCTGTGTGAGAGGGACGCATTTATACCTTTTAAACATCTAGAATCCATCTCAGATGCTTCTGGGACGCATTTACACCCACCAATCTGTTCAAGATGCATGAAGTGGCAAAGCGTAAATGGAGGGAAAGATGAGCTTTGCAAGAATCATTTATGTAAACTTTATGTTCGTGTGTCACAGCCTGTTTTCTTAGATCAGACAGACAAGCCAACACACAGCGCTGTGCAGTCAGCGCCAATGGCATGTTTGTATGAATAAAGATTGCATGTGAGAGCATCAGAGCCGCGTTCCTTCAGTTAAGACGTGTTAATGGTTTTCTTTGCTCCCTCTTTGATGCTGTCAGGTCGCTCCGTTTGAAGACGCTTGTCTCTGCTCACGATAAAAGCCGTCATGTCCTCCTTTTAAATTACCATTACGTCCCATCCTCTCGCACTGTTGTTGTCGTGTTTAATTATTACTGAGAGCGGTATCTGGAAACGAAGCGGCTGAGAAGAAGGAAACGCTGCCTGAGTCTTTCTGTTAGGTCGCGTCATTACTCATTTGTTAGACACACGTACACAGTGCAGCCTGCAGCGCCCCCTGGAGCACCTCAGCGTCTCGCTCGAAGGCTCGTGAATAATGTCGCCTGGCACCTCGGATGTAAAACCTGCCACCTTCTGGTCCCCAGCTCACAGCTGGAGTGTTCCCAGTTGATGTCAGACTGGAGCCAGCAGCCCATCTGATTTTCATTCAGCCTCTTTACCGCCAGGCCAACTGCTTCCCCGGCGACCCAGTATGGAGATTTCTCATTTTCATGTATTTTAATTGCAGAATGTGGCATTTGAAACTTAGAAGCTGTGTTTTTTCCACCATCACCAGCCTCAGTTTAAGCAGTCCCACTCTCAGACTGTGGTTATATTCAACATTTGGCAGTGTATCATTCAGTTTGTGTCCATACCAAATGAAACAGTGCTCATATTTGATCATAAACTGAGTTTATGCAAATGAATATCCCACTCAGCCTCCTACGTGATTTTAGCCAATGCCATTTCTTTATTTATTCATTTCAGGATCAGTCATGGCTGCCGATGCAGGACAGAAATTAGTTACAGGTAGGTCCAGGTAAACGTATTGACACTCAGAACCAGATACCAACAAAACAGCGAGGATGAAGTGGTGAAATATTTGGAGGACTGATGAGGAGAGGGGGACAGGTGTGCACATGGGCGAGGACGGTCAGGTAACTGCACAGGGACCAGGTGAGTAGATGGGTGGGGCATTCAGGTGAGGGGGACCACATAGCGGTGGTCCAGTTGAAGTCAGAGAGAGCAGGAAGCACTTTTTACATCCTTCATGCTCATTTCATCCAGTCACACATGAAGCTGATGAGCAGGTTTGATACGTGACAAGATTTCAATTTGCTGGAAACTTTTATTCTTCTGATGAATAATTTCCACCATAATCAAATTCTGGGTTATTAAATAATGATTTCATAATCAGAATATCAATAAATACAGATAATGAATAAATAATGTGAAGGCGTCCTGCAGGTAGACGTGTGTCCTCTGAGCAGGACACAGTTTAAACACAGACTGCAGGTTGTTTGTCAGGTGTTGTTAAACAGGTAACAGAGAAACTGCTGCTCTGCTCTGATAACTCTGTCTTTATGAACGTCAGCACAGCGCATATGTGAGCAGACGATGTTCATCAAACGTCTCCACAGCTGTTAAAGCCGACTGACAGCTCATCCAGTTATCAGCTGCCGTCATCGCAAACGTACGTCGCTTCACCTGAAGACGTCTCATTTCTCCAGCAACAAGAAGAAAAAGACAAAAGTGAGAGAAACGTGGCTACATCCCAACCTGCAGCCACGGGCTCTCTGCAATTACACGTCTCGACCAATCAGACGCTCACAAAGGATCTGGGAAAAAATGACAAGTAATGGAAGCATCAGGCCCACACCTGTCCAATCATCACAGGCTCATCAAAAATAATTACCCAGTCCGATGATGTGACCATGGCTGAGCATTGTGGGCTCCAGTAAAATTAGATCCTGCATTGTATTCCACGGCTGTGCTGTTTCCATGGCCACACTGAGCTGATAAAGCCATGTGCTATAGGAGGGTGTCAGCTGTCCTCTCTGCCCTTCATGCTGCAGCCTCCGTCTGCATCCTCATACGTAAGGAGCAGGAGCCGTAACTGCGCGCCATCTGACAGCAGCTTAATTAACGGCAGATGGTTTAGATTACAGTTTACCACCACGAGGCGACGGCGTTCCCTCTTAACCTACTTCTGCTGCGTCTGTATACGAAGAGGCCACACAGACGTGCCGCAGCAGCGCCACCTGCACCTGCACGAAAGGTGGAAATGATTCCAATAACGGCCAATCAAAGGGGAAGCTGTGTCATGCCATGACGAGGTCGTGAACTGCTTTTGTGTTACTGTGCTGCAGATTGATGCTGGCATGGCGGTCAGATGGCGGCGCAGAGCAGCCCCAGGTGTGCCTTGAAACGCTGCCCAAACGCTGCGAAAATCACGGTCAACCAAAACCATTACATGTACTTTATTTAATTTTTAATGTGCTTTTTAACCTTCAGGTTAATGAATTTAGAGGCAGGCCCAGGGCCAGGCGCCGTCACGTGGCGCTGATTCTCAAGGACTTTGTCAAAGTAACTTCCTGACTGGCTGAGCGTCCTCCACACACACCTGCTGAGACTCAAACCAACAAACAGGATGTGAGGTCACAGCATGATGTATACCGCCGTGCCAACCCTCAGTGGGCGGGCTTCTGGACCGCAAAGCCACAAATAAATCTCCCCCCGGCTGATCATCTGTCGGCGTGTATGCGTGTGCGTGCACGTGCCAACAGGTGTGTCTACTGTATATCTGCGTGCATGATATGTGTGTATCAGTTTCCATTGTGTAATCTGTGTATTTGTACACACTCGTGTGTCTTTCTGTGAGAGTGTGTGGAGGTTTGTGTGAGAGAATAGAAAGCAGATTACAAAGCCGCAGCGCGTAACTGCAGAGCTCTATAATCATCTCTGTCCTTTGAATCCTGCCGGTGTCAACAAAACAGATTACATCAAAAGCTGTTTGTTTCTGTAAGGTAAAATGCAACGCCATGCACGCTCGCTGCATTCATCACTGCAGCGCAGGCAGTCAGATAACAGCATGCATAATCAATAGGGTGTTTCTGTTATTATCAAGGAAACAGAGATACAGCCAAAGAAGATAATAGGATTCTTCCTGTTGCATGGCAAAGAGGAAACACAGCGAGCTGCTCGGACGGACCTGATGCGTTCAGGCGAGGGTTTGCTTGAATGCAGCTTCCTGTAATGAGGTCACAGGTTCAAACCTGCAGCCAAGCTTCAGCTTTAAAGAAGACACTGAATCTCCACCTGCTGCAGCGCTGAGGGACTGTTCATCTGTCAGACTGTTCTGAAAGCAGCTCCACGTTACTGCCTGTGCAGAACGCTGAATTTTGTTTGGCTGCCTGTTTATACGTACTGTGCTAAACGAGCCACGTCTGATCCCTGTGCTCACACATTCATGCATGCATGAATATGAAAGGCATCAAGGTAAAAACTGAAGCTGCACCGATCAATATTTTGAGTGTATGTAGTCTAAACGGTGACCAACCATCAGAGAGTTATCAGAAGCTCTCAGCTCAGAGTTTCAGCGTGTTCCAGCTCTGTGTTTCGGTTTCATGATCCAGACCTTCGCTGCTCTGCTTCGCTCTTTCAGCAGCTGTTTCCTGCAAAGATGCTCAGCACCAAACAGCAGAGCCGGTGAAGCCATTTAGCAGCTAAACACCCAGATCCTTCTCTGCAGAGCTGGTGGAGACCAAAACAGAGCTGAAGACTTACATCCACCAAACCTCCACACTGACAGTCTGTCAGTGTTAATTCCTGTTTGCATTTCTCTGCTGAGCTGCAGGATCTTAAACCATAGCTGTGGAGGTGCATGAGATCTGGACTGAGATCTGAGATCTGAACAGGAGCAAACAGGAATTATTACAGCGAGCACAAACTGTTTAAATCGTGATGTCTGAAGATCACTTGTTGTTTTGATGCACGTTCACGGTGATGGATGGTCACGGCTAAGAGTCTACCTGAGTCCCTGGATGTTACATGACCTGCAGTTTCAACTGTGGTCACAAGGCTACAATCACCACCCTGCAAGCACTGCTGCCTGAGGGCTCGGCCTTCATGTTCAGCAGCCGTCCACAGCCAAGACTAACAAATAAGTCACGATTTACCAGGCAGGGTGCGCTCAGTATCCATCGCTCTGTGTGTAGCAACAAACTCCATGACATTTTATAGGCCTCATATAAAATTGGCTTGTTTAAGTTGCGATCTGATTGCGGTATTATGAGTATCAGTAAAGTCTTTGAAGAATGCTGTTTTGCCAGTGTAATTTCATTTAAGATGAAGATTAAACACAGATCTATAAAACTCATAGTTTGAGTAATGTTTATGTTACTTCTAAGCTTCTGTCAATATGACCTGAAACTCCACATGATGTGACTTCTCCAGGCAGCAGAGGCTTCCTTTGTATTGTTTATGTCCTGGCACACTCATTTGGGGCACAGGGGAGAGTCTGTGGCCTTCAGATGAAGCAGCATGAATTAATAATTGATGGACCTAAGCGTGTTGAGGGGAGGAGGGGTGGGACAGGGGGTTATTCAGCATATTTATCTGGGTCACTCCTGACTGCACATTTCAAAATGCGCTGAGATGCTTATTCGGAGATGTGGGATGAGTTTCTTCCATCCCTCCTCACTTAAAACACAAATTAACATCCTGACAGCAGCAGTTTTATTTCCTTTGATCAGTAAACAATTAAGAAAAGAAATAATTCAAATTAAATGATAAAACAGCTAAACCCCAAAAGCATGCATTTAGTAATAAACACAAAAACATCTGCAAAAAAAAGTACCGCCTCTATGAAGTTTTTATTGTGAACAAAACTAAAAATAATGCGGTGTGCAGCGTCAACTTCTTTCTTTAGTATGGTGAAGGTGGGTAATGCCTTTGCCATACTAGAACTGGACCTCGAGCTGCAGGTAGCCTGCCGGTAACAGCTTTTTTTCAGGCTTCTGATTGGCCAACATGGTGTTAGGGTTTAGGTTGCATTTCTGTGTTGGTTTGGTAGCGTTTTTTGTGTTTTTATATGATGTAGATTTTTTTTAAAACAGTGCTTGAGTGGAGGATGAAGAAGTAAAAACCCTGTTTTAAGAAATGCCCGTGTCAATATGGACTAAAACAAAAGCAAAGTCCTGAAAGCAAACTCACATCAGACAAACACTTTTGTTAACTAGCACTGCAAGCAAACAGTAATGTGGTTTTTGGTCATAATGTCCTGATCATATGAGCAAAGACAGCGAGCAAACAAAAATAAAAGCTTGCGAGGGAGGCAAAGGCTTTGATGCAAGCGAATCAGGCTGAGCAGCAGAGGAAGATGGGATGTAATTCAGTGTGGAGAAGCTGACGCGAGGTACTTATTGCAGAGATGAGTTTGCAGCCTACATCACACCATGAGACATGTGGTCATGGTGCACAGACCAAATTATCATATCCAATTCATTTTCCAAATCTTTGTGGGTAAACACACAGCTGAGAGAGATCTGCTTTGAAATGTGGGGGGTTGTTTTGGTGCGCTGGCGACGTGGGTGACTTATTGAAATTTAACAAGGGTGCGGCGCGAAGGTAAACTGTTTTTCAAATTGAATTTAATGGAATAACAATATCATCTTCAGTTATGAGTTTGATGCATCAACTGTTTTCTCTCATTTCTCAAAGAAAGATGACAATTAATGGACAGACGCACACAAAGCAGCCTCCGCACCGGCACACACACCTTTAATCAGCCATCCGCTGCACTGTGTGTTTGGCAGAGGAGGCCAGAGCAGACTAGAGTGTAATTCCTCAATATCCCACCTCAGCTGTAATCTACACAGCAGATAAAACCTGACAAGGTTTCAGAATAACACCTTTGGCCTGCATAATTCATGGAGAATCAAAGAATATCAGGGATGTAAGGTGACGAAGGGGAAAGAAATCCTGCACGCTGAACCTTTTTCCCCTGTTAAGCTGCTGCGCTGGATGGGGAGGGTCGGCGCTGATAGGTTAGAGAAGCTTCACTGTGACTGGAAGATCGATGACTTGAAGCTGCAGAACAGAAAGTACGATTCAGGTGGAACAGGAAGAAGTGACCGGCACTAACCTCCAGACGGCTGGCGGTTTGAAACAGGATAAAGTGAACAGGCGCTCTCATGTGAATTTCAGAATGTGTTTTTAGCCGGAAGGGGTCGGTCCCCCTGCACTTGTTGTCCTGCCGGGGCCCTTGACAAAGACAAACCCCAAACGTTTAGTGGGAGAAGATGTTTCTGCAGGTGAGCGCCAAAACCTGCTGGACAGAAACGCTTAGAGTCTGCAGCCATGCTAGCAGCGCTGTGAAGCTGCATGTAGACACACCAGTGCTTTGAGCTAAATGCTAACAAGCTCACTGTGATAATAGACCAACAACAACGCTGACATAAAGCTTTTACCAGTGAAAGTGCACTTAGTGGATAACACTCCTCCACATGTACTTTTGATGGTACTTAAACTCCTCATGTTCCTACAGACCGTCCGTACGAACATTTATAATAGTTTACTTTATAGTTTTCTTCACAAATGCTGCGTTCACGTTCCTGCTCATATCAAACACCGTTACAAAGCTCAAATGTTCGTGAATCGATTGATTCAAACCATTTCGAGATACAACCACAACAGGAAGCTCAATAACCCCATCAGCAGACAAACAAGCGTTTTTGAAATTAACAAACTTTGAGGAAACTCACCGCTGATCCACAGATGGAAAACACACCGACAGAAACGGTCTGAAGCGTCCACAAAGGTCCAGAAGATCCACTGCAGTGAAGACATTTAGTCCAAAAGATGAAAATAATCCACAGAAATATGTTTTCTTGTTTCAAACTAACGGGCAAAGTGTTCGTCTTCTGTGTTTTCCTGGTTACAACTTGTGAAAAAAAAAGAAAAGTTTGCCGCCATCTTGTTTCCTGTTACTCTCACATTTCAAACCTCCTTTGACCAATCACAATCTGCTATCTGAAGCCTAACAACCAATAACAGTCCGAGTTGGTTTCAGGTGTTTTAGAACAAATCAAAAAGCTGGACAGATTTTAAAAAATGACCTGATGATGGCGCTAAATGAAAAGACAGAATCAAACTGAATATAAATACCAGATGTCATGTCAGTCCATCCAGCAGCTGTTGAGACAGTTCATGCAGAGCCTCAAACATGAACGTCATGATGATTAAAGTCTCAGAGGATCAGGTCAGCATGGAGCCAACATGCTGCTAGCATGGACAGAAAATGTCCTCAAACTGAAACTGAAAAACACAAAGCAGTCTGTTCTCGGCTGCTTCGGTTTGGTGATCCACGTCTTTGACTGCCTGATAAACACCCACATCAGCGTTTCTGATGCTGAGAGCTGACCATGACGAAGTGCTATTCACAACGTATGGAACGTGGAGGCTGTTTGTGTGTCTGAGTCATACAGCAGCGACTCATCAAAAGCATTTTCAGTGCTGACCTCAGATGTTCAGACCTGGCCGGCCTCTTGTCTTCCAGTGTCGCACAGTTTTCACTGTTTCTACAGATCACACAACGAGAGAAATGTGAGATCTCAAATGCTGCCACATGACGTCTAAGCAAAAGTCCAGGAGAGTTCAAAGAGGTGGACAACACGCTCTGTGTGGACATGGCATCTACTGTTGAACCTCAGGGGACGCTCTGCAGCTGAATCAGCTCAACACGCAGGAGACGAGAGCTGTTGTCTCAGATAGATTCAGATTAGCTCTCGTTCACCGACGCTGCCTTCAGGGCGTCCAGGATGAGCTCCACAACAGAACCAACCTTTTAAACAGCTGGTTAATTCGGATTGCACCCCCAGCCTCCATGCTGCCTCCCCACCGATAAATCATCCAGCGTAGTCTGTGAGATTACTTCAGAAAAATCTGAGCAGCTGAGGGCTCAGTACCATTCCACTTTCTACATCCTTGTCCTATTTCCTCGTCCTCTCACCAGCAGTTCAAACTGCTGCAGAACGGACAGGAAATCACACAGACTTCAGTTCTGCCCTGCTCCTGCACAGAAGAACACTTTCATTATGCCAAGCAAAGCGCTAACGTGTGCTAACACTGGTTGGACCTGATAACAGAAAATTCAACTTTCTTATGAGGCTTCACACAGGATGTGTTCACTTTGTGGGCAGCAGACACAATGTTTCTTTCAATTGTCTTCAGTGTCTCCTGAGCATGAGGACGTGTGTGCTTGTAGTCCTGCTGTTTGAAGTCACTCATGAAAACATAAAACATTCAGCAGTGGTTATATTAAAAGACCTGAAAAAGTCATTAATTCAGCTCCTGAAGCCGTTTATTTCTTGTGTCCACTGCCTGTCTGACTCATAACACCTCCCATACGTCTGTGAACTGATGCTTTTACACTCCAGCTTTTGAGCTGATTAAACAAATGAGACATATCATGTGAATCACTTCAGAGGTGCTGGGAGGCTAACTGTCCCCCCCGTTCCCAGTCTTTGTGCTAAGCTAAGCTAAGCTAACAGCTGCTGGCTGTAGCTTCACACAGTACGTATCCAGACGCTGGAGTGGTACCAACCGTCTCATCTGACTCTGCAGAAAGTGAACTGAAGCAGCTTTCCAAAAATGTTGCTTTAAAGAAAAGACAGAAGCATTATTCCCTCGGCCAGCCTGCACTCTTCTCCCGGCTCATTAGCCAATCGACTGTTCATCGGCTTTAAAGGGCTGAGAGGAGCTGATGTGACTGAAGCCCGTTCCAGCACCAGATGCTGATACTGGATTTCTCCTAATAATGCCCAAACAAGGTTCAGCCTTTTTCCTGTTTGAACTGGACCCTGTTTGCACCAGAAACTGTGTCCAGTTTGCAGAAACGTGATTCTCTGAGTGACCAGCAGGTGAAAAACGGAGTGGAAAAACTCTCTAATCAGCAGCGTTGATGAGAAGTATGAAGCCCCTCCTTCAGCTTCGAGCCCTTCTGGTGCTCCGCTTTGGAAATGTATGCGTGGCTCTCAGCGTGTGTGTGTGTGTGTGTGTGTGTGTGTGTGTGTGTGTGTGTCTGGATTTAACTCTGTCTGACTGCGTGTCGAGTGTGTTGGTGCATGCAGCCTCTGCGGCTGTCACGGTGGCTGTAACCGAGTGTGTGTTTATGTGCATCTATAGGAGTGTGTGTGCGTGGCTGAGTGTGTGACAGAGTGAGGTAAGTGTGCATATACACAGCGTGTATACTGTATGTGTGTGTGTGTGTGTGTGTGTGTGTGTGTGTGTGTGTGTGCGTGCAGCCGCTGCAGCACTCAGGTATCTTTCTTCCTCTGAGGTTTGAATTTTACGAAGCAGACACTGAAAAATAGCCCTCAGACTCTTCACAATATACATTACACACTCTGCTCCTCTTTGAAATGGAAGCAGCTATACAACGCGTGGCGGGGATGCATTGAGCTTATTAATTCTTCGGACTATCTGGGGCATTGCAGGAGTGCTTTATGTGTCACAGACCTCATATCTACATACCTTTTCCACCTGTGGGGGGGGGGGGGGATCTGCAGCAGGGCGGCCTGGTGGTTAAAGAGGATCATCCGGCAGCCGGAAGCTTTCCAGTTCAATTGCATTACTTCCGTCCCAGTGAAAGCGTCCTTGCATGAGTCACCCCGTCTCTTCTTCCCGCGGGGGCGTCGCGACGGTTGCCGCTGACCTCTGAACCTTCGGGAGCTCGCAGGGATGTGGGAAATAACAAGCCTCCAATTTGGCTGCGTATGCGTTGGGTGCAGCTCTGTGCAGCTTGCAGCTGCTTTTCAGTGAAAGGTTTACATGGTCATTCCAGCGCTGATTAGCTTTCATGGCCCGAGGGACCAGTAAGCCCACTTTAAATAGACTGTGTAATTCTCAGGACCACCAGTTTCAGTTCAAGGCTGATTTTTGGAAAAGCTGACGTCTTGGAGATATATGCATGTTTTTAATCTCACAGGAGCCGCTCTGTGAGACGACTGCGTCCATTTCTTGACTTTTTTTTAATGTTAGCATTTCCTTTTCCCTCTTTGTGGCTTTGTATTATTTCTTAAAAGTCACTTTTTACGACAAGAGTTTATCTGCGACCCAAACACACCAAGCTGAGTCCTATAATCTCAGTTGCCAGTTTATTTACCAGTATTCATTCATGTTCTGGTTTCTGTTTGGGAGTTAAATTGCTCCATCAAACCACCAGCGACTCACGCGTCCGTCCCCTCGGTATCGTTTCAGTGGACATGGAAGCTGTCACGTCAAGCTGTCCTTACTGACAATCCTGTCATGTCAATCAAAGGAATATGTTGATGTCAGAGCCGGCTTACAGGAAAGAACCTCACCGAGTCCTACACAGTGAACTACGTCTGAGTTTTTATTGCACTTCCAGCAAAACATTTCCCATCACTGCTCATTTTTCCAGTGCGTACAGATCAACAGCGCTTAAAAAGCCAACGCAGCTCAACATGGACGAGCTCATCAAAGATCATTAACACTTTCCATTATGCCTATTGTCATTATTCTAACTTACACACTGAGCTGCTGTGGCTGACGGCACTCACTGTGTTTGCTGACTGAACAGCTTCCTGCAGCAGACGAGAGGAAATGTTTCACACTTTTGAGTCTCTTCTACGACCTCTTCGACAGAACTGAACTGAAGACTTTTTAAGACTTTTGGTTTTTTGTTTGTTTGTTGTGTCACTTCTCCAGTTTGGACACAGCGCAGAATCCAAAGCTGCATAGATTCAGCATGCAGTCAGGACACGCTGTACCTCAATCCCACAATGCAATGCATCACATTTTACAGATGAGAAAATGCCAGCTAAAATCTGAATTTACTGCTCATTCTGTCATAAAGAGAGCCATGAACGAGTGAACCAGGAAGTGATTCTGGGCGTAACTCAGAATGTTCTGAATCTTTTCATTCTGGATCAATCTGCTGATTCTGATGAAAATGATCAGCAGATTGTTTGGTCCAAAGCTCCACACGATTACAAACACATTCAGATCATTCAGATCATTGAGAGGAAAAGCAGTAAATGTACTCAGTTACTTTCCACGGCTGTCTGAAGCAGAGTTACGAGCAGGACCAGGTCAGATGAGGATGCAGAGCTGCTGTCATTGGATCAGGCAGTCACTGAATTAATTAAATCAACTCAAATTGTTTGTCCGCTGACTGATGACTGATGTGCAGGATTTGATCTGTCGGGATAAAGCAGACGTCCTGCGTGTCGTCAACTTAAGAGGAAACAATGAGAGAAAGGATTTATGACTGCGAGACAGAAGAGAGCTGAGTGAAGCACGGAGGGGATGAGAGGGGCTGCATGTATCGGGGACAGACAGTGGAGGACAGGACACAGAGAGACACAGAGGAAGAGGGACGGCACTGCCAGCCATAACAGATGTTTCTATCTGCTCGGCTCGGAGCTGCTGTGCTGCTGCAGGCTCCATCCAACCCTCTGGCATCGGCTCGCTGGGCTGGTGTTGGTGCCAGAAGTGTCTCTTTACCCACGTCTCCTCTCATTGTTCTGCCCTTCTGACTTTCATGGAAACCAAGAGGCCGTTTTGGCAAAGTGGGGTCAGACCGTCCTCCCCTTCCAGCAGGCGGACCCGGCCTGCAGGTTTGAGGGTCAACTCATTACATTTGCATGTAAATTAATCAGCGTGTTACTGTTTGATCTCTGACATCATCGCTGGTGATGCTGCGTCCTTCACAGCAGCAGCTTATTCTGCGTGTCTGTGCACGGAAACTGAACCCAAGCAGTGACGAAACGAGACGGGGGGGGGGGCGTTAGACATCTGATTAGAGTGGAGTCATCTGTGCTGTAAAGTATTGATAAGTATAAGATGTGATCAGTGAATAACACGATCACAGTCAGGAAGCAGCACAGATCAGAACATGAAACCGACAGCGTGCATGAAATCAAAGCAGAATTCTCTCATTGAAAGTAAATCTGAGTGCCTGGAGCCTGGAAAGATATTTCTCACTGCACTTCACCTTTAAGCACAGTCCAAAGAGCCTTCGAGTTCAGAGCAGACAAACTGAACATGAGTGTGCACATGTGACGAGGCCGCTCTGCGTCAGGAGGCTCAGGTGTTTCTGCAGGAAGAGGCAGAGCGAGGCTGAGGATGCAGGCAGGACTGACCGCTCTGCTCTGTTCAGGTCAAAATGACCCGTTTTACATGAAGACCAGTCAGCGTGCAGGCAGAGTGAACTCAGTCACGTTCCTGATGTCCAGTCAGATCGACCCTGCAGGGTTAAAGCAGACTGCTTCCAAAAACACAAAGCGGGAACTTCATTTCTGATGTGCTCTCGCTCACGTGCACGCTCACATGCAGCGAGACGTTTTGAGATGGCGTTCCACACGAGCACAAACCTTCAGCGTCGTCCGAGTCTTCGCGGGCACTGACCCGGCGCACTGACCCGGCGCACTGACCCGGCTCATGCTTCTCACTTTGGGGGTGAACTTTGCAAACTGTCTTACTCATATTCCAGTTTCATGGCTCTGTTCCCATGACCTCTGCAGCCGGTCGAGTGCGCCCTGCAGACAGACGGAAAGAAGACACAACAGTTTCATGTATCACAGGCGGGCGGGTCAGACGATGTGACACAGCCAATCACCTCAATCTCTTTCACCCCCTTTAATCACCTGGATTGGTTTGTGTTCTTGGTACTGTAAACACTGTCTCATAATCTCCTGAAGGGTTTTTAATGCAGCAGACATTTTAATGTAATGCTGTGTTGATATTTGTGTTCGTTTCCACTTACCATATTTTTATTTATGCTCAATGACTTCAGCAGTAACAGAGAACAACTGTCACCATCTGCAGGGCTGCTAATTGAAACACGATGTCTTCAGCCGCAGTGACTGTCTCCAATTTTCTGTTTTCATCCTGGAAAATGACACAACGCGCTGTGCTGCACATTCAGCGGGCAGCTAGCAGGTAAACATCCCGATAACGAGCGCCTGTCTCTCCGATGGCTTAATGAAGGCTGCAGAACTGAATACAGACACATTTGTTAACACAGTGATAGCACATGTCTGACATGTTTTCGCTTTGAACAACCTGTTTTTAATTAATGGATGTTACAGGCTGTGAAATGAGTAGTGCACAAACACAGAGCATTGTGCCTCCGCGAGCCTCGCTATCCTTTCGTTTGGCGTCTCACAAATTAAAGCCGTATCTGCTCTCTCCTCCTTCAGACGCCGCTGCTGTCAGGCTTGTAATTCATTCAGTCTTAATCTTGTATTATTATGCTAATAATAAGCAATCAAAAACATTTCAACAGTAAATTAGAAAATGGAGAGCATTTCAACGGCAAACAGTTCAACAGTGACGGCGCACTTGGCAGCGCTGAGCTCGGGGAAACGTTTGGCGCGAACGTTTCACGTGTTCAGAGCTTCAAGCAGCTTTCAGCGTCGACGACGGTCAGAGGTGTTGGTGCTCAGCTCTGACAGGAGGCCGCAGAGACGCAGACTGCTGGACCACGTCACGTAAAGAGACGTGTTTCTGATCCGAGATGACGTTATAAAACCTGCCAGTGTTTATTGCACGATAATGTCTCCATAACCACGAGGTCACCTGACATCATGCAAAGTATACGTGTTCATTGTTATGCATTCATCTGTGCGTCTGCTACCTTCAGGGTCACGGTGATGTTTCGCTGCTGGGTGCATTCTGTCGTCGCCTGTTGGCTCTCCTCCTTGTAGCCACGTGAAAATAAGATCTTTTATTCTGTTTACAGTGCAGCCATGAATGCTGCAGACCCTCTGGTCGTTCAGGTCAATAACGCTGTCGCTGCAGCAGGCTTGTAAACACACAAACATCTCAAAGCATGGCCCATTTATTCCAAATTACAAGTACTTTAAACTACAGCTAAATATCATGCGAATCGTAGAACTGTGTGCTTTCTGCTGCTCTGAATGGCTCCTGGACTTTTCACTTTTCACTTACGCTGTTACATATTTGACTAAATTCAACTTGCACATCCTTTTGTAGCCAAACTTACTTTGCACATTCGTATGTATATACAGTTTATTTCTTCTCAGTATATATATATTGTTTTTTATTCTGTTCTATATTTTGTTTTATATATATATTCTCAATATAAATATTTTGTTTTTATATTTGCTTTCTTTCTTTCTTTTCTAATTTTACTCTAATTCTACTCTTGTAAGGAGCACTGCAACGAAAACAATTTCCCCTCGGGGATAAATAAAGGATTTCTGATTCTGATTCTGATTTTTATTAGACTCTTCCTGCCATTCAAAGCAGCCACTGGTTCACATTTATTTCTATATAATCTGAAATAAACCTGCTGCTGTTGTGCATCCAAAGTAAAAGCTGCTTGCTGAACGTTGTGATGATGTGCATTGTGTATTTATTTGTGCTGTTTGATTTCGACCATGAGGGTTTCCTCCAGTCTACGTCCTGGTCCAGGATCACAAATGAAACTCTCTCGTAGACGTTTCATCCAGCATCATGAAGAAGAAAACAGCCTCTGTTACCGTGTGTGCAGACAAAAACGAGGGTGTTGTTCCATCGATTGGAGCTTTCTATTAAAAGGTGAAGCAGCTGTGAAAGCTGCTGCACAGTGAGCTGTTTGAGGCGTGACAGCTGTGACTTCTGCCGCGATTTCACTTAACTTGATTCAACCTTGAAATCCTCAATCGAGGACTCAGTGTGTCCCTCACTTTGGAAAAATTAGCCCTCGCTCACAGCTCTGCAGTCAGAGCAGGAGCCAGGAAGGTCACTGATATTATTAGCAGCTCGCTGACATTTGGTTGCCATGACAAGAAACGGCAACGGAAAGAGCTGAATCAACCAAAGAAGAAGTTAGTCAAAGAGCCAGGACAGAGGACAGCGAAGCCTCGCTGAGGACGGAGACAGGAATGCGTGAAAATAAAGGGAAAATCCACTGGAGCATGAGGAGCATGAAGCTGCCGTTCCTCAAATATGAAGCAGGATTTTGTTCCTGCATGAATCATCTTAACACATAAACGACCTCTCTGTCGTTCGTGCAGCACCCTGACGGAGAAGCTTGGGCTGCAGAGATCCGGGTGGAGGTCAGCCACGCTGCACCACCTCCGTCTGTGACTGAAGCACAAACCTGCTGCTCCAGCAGGGCTGTGATGGTACCGAGCGCAGTAACCAGAGTACAGAGAGTACACACATGAAGTACCTCCCTGTATTCATTGTACTGCAGCAGAAAATCAATCACAAGAAATCACTGATGTTTGAAGCTGCTCCAATCAATAATTCACTATTTTTTTAATCATAAAAATGGATGAATTCACTGGGTGATTCCCAAAGAACGAAACTCAAGTGGAAATACAAACTGGAAACTTAGCGATAGCTTTCATGCTAACAGCTGGTTTTGCTGCCCCCAAGAGGCCAAATCTGGGACATATATACACACACATTTGTTCATGTATTTTTTAATGCGACAGTGACAAATAACAATAACAAAAATGACAAATTTCCATTTTCCCCTTCAAGTGTTCAGAGGAATAAAAGTGATGCAGCAGCAGGAGGGCGGCAGCTGTGAAACGCTGGATCTGACCATAAAGTCTCCAGAAGAAATATCGCTGAATTATTTAACACATTGAGAGATTTCCACAGTGTGTGTGTGTGTGTGTGTGTGTGTGTGTGTGTGTGTGTGTGTGTGTGTGTGTGTGTGTGTGTGCGTGTGTGTGTGTGTGTCAGGGACTCACAGCCGCTCTGTGTTTTAAGCTGAATGTCAGTATTGTGACACTCGGCTTAAACTTTCTGTCTGTCACAAATAAAAGTGTTCGCTCCTGCAGCTCTTTTCTATCCGTCTCACATTCTCCCCGTCCTAAAAGACAGATTAGACTCAGTCCTCGTCCCTGCGTCGCCCTCGTCCCTGCGTGTCTCCCCACCTCTTTTTTTTTCACAGCTCATCAAACCTAATCACTCTGCTGGCTTCGGTTGTGTTAAAGAATTAGCGAGTTGTGTGGCTGTAAAAACCTCTCCCCCAGATGTTCAGCACACATGACTAGAGAAAGACAGAGCTGCTTGTGGGGGTGATTCAGAGGGCGGCGCAGAGCGGCACCAACTAATTAAAGAAAACTCCCAGAATCCACTGTTTTTTGTTTTGTTTCCCTGGCTGGCTGGGGCAAAGCCGCGTGACCCGTGAAGAGAATGAGTCAAGTGACCCGCGAAAGAGCACAGGAAATAGAGTGTGAGGACGGAGAGGACAAGGGAGGGGGGAGGCAGGCGGAGAGGAAACACAAGCAGGGAGAGACAGGACAGGTGAGGCAGGAGGAAGGAGCGGGAAAGCGAAGGCGGGGACGGCGAGGGAGGCCGAGAGCGAGCGGGACACGAGCGTAATGAGGGGTCAGGCCTCTGTGGTGGAGAGGAGTCAGAAAACACTGAAACAAGTGACGAGTCCAGTCTGAGGTCCTCTGGTTAATGGACACGTGGACACCGGAGGACGCCTGCAGCTCATGTAGGACAGACAGGAAAAGAAAACTCGAGGAACAAAGAGCTGAATGACTGAAAATACAGTCTGACATCGATGAGGGAAGCTGAGGCCGGAGAGATACGAGCCAATCAAAACGCACGTTATGGACATGATTCGTGTGTTCAGAGACGCTCGTTCAAAGCTCCACAGCAGCCTGAGACTCACTGTCCTCTGTCGCCTTTCTGCCACTTTCACTCAGTGCGATTTGACTGAAACAGCCTCGAATTATTGATCCTCTCATGTTTACATGAATAATTTAGTCAATGTCGTTTAATCTAAATTCAATCGAACATAAAGTTCATCATTTCTTTGCGGAGCTGAATCACATCAGACTGCTTTTATATTTCAGCTAAAATTCAAAGTTTAACGTTTTCTCTTGAGCTCCGTTGATTTCCAGAAAAGTGCAGCATCGTTTAAACAGATGTGTGAAAGAAAGAGTTTATTCTGCAAATCAGATCAGCTGCAGCTCCTTTGGTGGTTTGAGTATTCGTGCAGTTCAGACATTCAAGGCTGTAGTATTTTTATACTCGTTTTGTATATAATGTACACATACTAAAGACTCTATCGTCCATGTCTCCTCTTTGTTCTTGCTGTTGTTGCTGTTTGTAACATCTTATCTTATCTTATCTTATCTTATCTTATCTTATTAGTCAGTATGTGCAGCAGGTTAGCATGAACTTAAAGCCGAACGTGGACTGACTGTGTTTGACTGAACGCCTCACAGCACAGCTCCACTCCCACCTGTCTGCTCTGTACCAGCTGATCCTGGTGATTTTACTCCTGTGTAAATCTGCCGTGTCTCTGATTTGTGAAGGAAATTTCCCCCTGCATGCTGATGATGAAGCCCCCCTGATGAAACTAATCCCCCGGGAGCCAAACTCTAATTTCAGATGTAGTTTGTTTTCGGCCGTGTAATCTGTTGATTTTCCTGCAGATGAACTTCGTCTGCCGTGCCGAGTGCAGCAGAGTCTGTGCACACTGAGTCAGAATAAATATTTGAGTGGAAACTGGAGGTTTTACTGCCGTTTCTGAAAGAGACAATTTGTTCAATATTTGCCGTGTTTCACTTTATGAAGCACCGCAGGGGTTTTAAGTGAGGGACGGAGGTGTAGCTCATGAGCCAAATGAGATCTACACATAATTGTCTTGTTTAAGCCTCGTGTTTACTTTGAATTTTATTGCAATAAAAAGGTCATTACGCCCCTGTGTGGCTAAACCAAGCTAACCCGCGACTCCGGAGCGCGTTCGGAGCCCTGAAAGCACTTTAAAGGTCTGCAGCAACGCTTGGGTTTGACGCCGTATGATAATAAAATCCCACTTATTCAGTCTGATTCAACATTACTGCCCTCTCGGCCCAACACTTAGCCTCTAGCCACGGATCAGCATTCATAATGAGCCTCGCTCAGGCGGCCGTGTGCTCGTCACAGCTAAGTGCCTGAGAACGCGCTGGGTCAGGTTTATTTTACGGCCCTTATGCTTTGACCATCTGACGAGCAGAGAGCGGCACAGACACTGACGCCCACGGTCTTTACTGCACTGGTGAGAGCTTCACGCGGACTTCGCTTCATTTCCTTAACTGTAACTTTAAAGCCTTAACGATGAATCGCTGCTCGTAAAACAAACCCTCCACACAAACACATAAAGCAGAAATCCAGAAACGGCCTCCTGCTTCTGCTCCTGCTCGCATTTGTTAAATATTAACAGCGTTTGGGATCACGTACAATCAGCTCTCCCCTCCACGAGGTTCGGTCTTCCCTCTGAGAGCGTGACGCGAGCATCCAGCAGCACAGGACAGGAAGCTGCTCTTTGAAGGCTCCACTGCTGCGGCTTCCTCCACCATAATGATCCAGCCAGGCTCCTCTGAGCTCTGAGGAACCGAGGCAGGCGCTCTGAACTCTGCTCTCTCCGTCCTCCAGCACAACTTAGACGGACGTCTTTGAAGCCTAAAAAGTTAGCCACCATCCCCGCAGGCTCCCTCTGAACCGAGAGCCACGTTTCCATGGTAACAAGCATCGCCGACCAGGGGCGGCGTCACAACAACAACAAGCAGAAATACACAGTTTGTGGTTCGCTGACGCTGAGGTGAACGGCAGGGAGAAGGGACCGGGTCTACAGCAGATCCTGAACCCAGAACTGAGCTGAACAGCTGATTCGTCAGCCATGTTTTTTAGACTGAAAAAGGTCGTAATTTACCCAGAATCCATTGTGCACGAAGTACACTGTGGAGCCCTGCAGCCTGTGAAAAAACAAAACAAAAAGCTTTTAAAGGACAATTATTGGAATTTGATTTTAAAATGGAAATAAAATGAGATGGAAATAAAGCAGAAATGGATTCAGCTGAAATGGAAAATATATAGAATATGTTTATGTTTATATACTGAATCTGTGCATTACTGGACTCTTTTATTGGACTCCAGTGTTCCTGTAAAAGACTCTTTGATGCATAAAAAAATGATTTCTCATATCATTTCTATTAATTTACAATCGTTTTACTGCTCTTTTGCTCCACTGCTGCTGGTTGATTGTGGACACGTGGACCACGTTCTGGATCCGGTCTGTTTGGATCTGGTCTGTTTGGATCTGGTCTGGTCGGATCTGGTCTGTTTGGATCTGGTCTGTTTGGATCAGATCTGGTCGGATCCGGTCTGTTTGGATCTGGTCTGTTTGGATCTGGTCTGTTTGGATCTGGTCTGTTTGGATCCAGTCTGGTCGGATCCGGTCTGTTTGGATCTGGTCTGTTTGGATCAGATCTGGTCGGATCTGGTCTGTTTGGATCTGGTCTGGCTGTACTGTGGGTTCAGGTAGAGTCACTGTGGGTCTGTGGTTGATCCTCCATTCTGGACCTGTGAAGACCTTCAGCTCTGACAGAAATTCCTTCGTATGAGCAGGTTGAAAACTTTGAAAACACTTTTCATTTCCACCGCTGATGATCGACTGACAGCCGTCAGTTCTACGTCTCCTCCACCTTCCACCGATGACACAGACTGCTGTCTGTGCACAGACTACAGACCACAACAGACGACTGTTTTCATGGTTTACAACAAGATGTGTTCACAGAAATCACAGAACGAAGTGCTGCGAGTCCGCCTGGCTCCATGTTAGATTCAGGATGAAAACACTGTGGGAAAACAGAGCAGCAGGTCCACCACAGTACAAAGATCAGCTGTTTGACCTGTACCAGAACTACCGGGGTGGAAATTCCTCATTAAAGTTCAGTCTGATGACTCGGAGACTTCTCAGGTCAAACACAAAATAATAAAACACAGCATTCTGTGTAATATGCAGCATTAATACGTCGGCTATTATGGAAATGAATTTTATATTCAGTCGAGCAGTTTTCTCCCAACTGCAATCAAACTTCCTCAGCTGCCTCATCACTGCACTCTATAACCAACTCTTCACACACGCACGCACGCACGCACGCACGCACGCACGCACACAAAGCTATTTGTCAGACTGATTTTGGCCCATTTGTCATTGGTGCGTCTTTGCCAAGTTATCACTCCTGCTGTACTTTACACTTCAGCTGTTCACGTCTGCCAAGGTTGTTACACTGGAACAGTTCTTCTTCTGTGAATACTCGCAGCAGTTTATATTTAGTCTGCGGCCATCTTACACACACACACACACACACACACACACACACACACACGCACGTTAACACTGAGGAGCTCCTCTGTCGTCCATCACTGCAGCGTTACACACACTGTATTCAAAGTAATGACTGCTGAGGTGTGTGAGGGGAGAAAATGTTTGTACTGCATGAAAGAGAGCTGTGTGTGTGTGTGTGTGTGTGTGTGTGTGTGTGTGTGTGTGTGTGTGTGTGTGTGTGTGTGTGTGTGTGTGCATAACGGTGGAACAGAGGAGCTTCCATCTGGTAAAGCCCCCACCTGCTCGTACTTTGGTGGTCCTCCACTGTGTTTGTGTCTGTGTTTGTGTGTGTGTGTGTGTGGTGGTGGTGGTGGTGGTGGTTGTGGGGCGGGGGGGGGGGGGGGGGGGGGGCTAGGTAGCATCTTGGTGGTCCCCCTAAATCCCAGGATCTGCCTCGGTCTGACTGAGCAGAGGCATGTGTGTGCGTGAGCCGTGAGCGATGGCTCGTTCTGTAAATTGGAGACGGCTCCATTACTGCCGCCGCCGACGTTTCCCAGCATTCAACGGCTGCGACACGCCGCCCACGTCAGACTGCAGTTTAGCATGAGGAGGGTTTTGGTGACCTCGTGCTTTTGGCGCTAAGCTCAGCATTCACCCACAAACATCCACAGTTACATAACCGTGGCTGATGCGCAGACCCAGCATGCACCTGTCTGAGAGACCTCAGTCTGCGCCGTCACCTGCTGGGCGCTCATTATGCTGTCCGGGGAAATGTTGATTCTGCTTCTCAGCGTGTGACGATTCGGAGGCTCAGAATATTTTCTGCAGAGAAGATGGTGGACTCGCCGCTGATTGATTACTCTTCATCACACAAACCTTAAACTGTTTCTGTAATCGCGCGAGCTTCACAGACTCCTTTCAGGAACACTTTTCTTCACACATTCACACCCACGAGCTGCAAAGTACGTCACAGTCTGGCCTTCTGGCCGCTGGGCAGTTAGAGGTTAAGGATCTTGGACAAGGGCACCTCAGCGGTGGTCACGACGAAGGCGGTCCCATGATTTATCCCGCCTGACCGCTCTGCTGAATGCATGCTGAAGTCGAGAAAGTGCACCAATTATTCTGAAATGAGGTGACTCCTGTATCCCTCAAAACTCTTTTATATTGATGTTTTCTCATGTTGAAGCTCGTTAGTCAGCGCAGCAGTGAGGTGCGTCACCCATCCTCTCCTGTACTGCACAGCCTTTGTTGAAGGATGATGCTAACATGCTAATATTGCTCTTTGTCAGCCCAATTTTCATGAAAACTGGTGGAGAAATGAAGCATCGGCTGAGGAACAGCCCGTTAAATTTGGGAGCAGATCGAAACCATGTACACAAATTATTTTCACTTTCATTCTTTCTTTCATTCATGTTGCAGGATGCATCCGCCCTGGTGGAATAAATGTCATACATCTTGAAATCCAGCAGGTGAGTGATCCTCTGGAGCTGCTCGAGCCGTCGCTCTGGAGAACTCGGCGGTTTCATGGAAGAACCAGAACACCTGTAACGAAGATGAACACACACACCAATCAGAAGTTAGAACAGGTTTGGATATCTCGTATTCAGACACATACGCAGAGCGGTTGCAGATTTGCATATCATAGAAGGCTATTGGCCTTGGTGGAGGTCTTTGCCCCCCCGCTGCTGCCATGTTTACGTCAGGAGCAGCTACTCGCTGTCTGCAAGCACCTTTCTATTAGAAATGCTCTGTTTGCAGCGCTGACTTTGATGAGCGACACAGTGTCAAAACGATGAAAACAAACTGAAACGCAGAGTTTAAATGTTTAGAAAAGCTTTCCATGCACACCACATTTAACAGGCCGACATGAAGAGGTTCACTTATTCACAGAAAACAGCACAAATATTACAAGTTAGTCATCAGATGGGGGTCATCGGAGGCGAAGCTGAATGTGTTCGTCCCGCTCGCTCGCTGAATAAATAAAGTTGACTGGACCAGCTCGTCCTCCACACTCTCACTCACCACATTAGTCCAGCGTGGATCCACAGTCTCTCTGACAGCGCAACAAACAGCCGAGAAGCAGTTAGTCAAAGAAGCAAAGCGCCTCCCGTCGCTGCCGGTGTGTGTTTCTCAATGCTGGACGAGGACCGTAACGACTTGATTGCTTCTTTCATTAACTGTCACTTTAGATTGTCAAGAACGATTCCTGTGACACAAAGTGCAGGTCAGATTAATGTGCAACTCAGGCAAACAGCCAATAAACGGTCCTTCTCATATCGCTGCTTATGTGATCCGCCATGATGTCCACGCCGCTGCAGCGAGAGGACTGTCTTTATGACCGCACTGTGTTCGTGTGCTTATGGTGTACGTCCTGTGGCTCCAGCCTTATGGTGTCGTAAATAGGAGAAAAGAGCAGGAAAAAAGGGGAGAGATGGACGGCATCATGAAGAGAAAAAGGAAAACAAACAGAGAGGGAGGGTGTGGGGGAGAGGGGGGAGGAGAAGAGAGAGACGGATGGACAGAGAAAGAGAGAAAAGAGAGGGTGATCACGAGAGCAGGAGACGCAGGAGGAGAGGGGACGTTCAAGAGCTGCTGACCAAATGATTCATGACAAGTTAGCTCAGCGCACAGACCTCTGGGGTCACCCGAGAAGATAATGGAGAGGGGGAGGGAGGGGGGAGGGAGGGGGGGCGGCAAAATGAGACGGAGCAGAACAGAAAGAAAGAGAAAGGAGAATGTGATCGAAAGAGAAAGATGAGAAGATTACCAGAGAGAGCAGGAACTGAAGAGGGAGTCGATACAAATGTGGGTCAGCTGTCACAGATTCAGGGTCATTCAGGGGGAAGCAGAGGAGGACGGCGGCTAACGGAAACGCTGAGCGGCGAGGAAACATCTCAGCACACATTCACGATCCTCAGGATGAATCCTGACGGGTTTAAGAAGCTCGACTTCTCCAGCAGGAGGCTCATCAGAAGGTTTTTAGTGAAATATCTCAACGATAGCTGGATGACTGTGATCAAAGGTGCTTCAGACCTTCACCTTCCCCTCAGGATGAGCTGACTTTCCCTCTAGCGCCATCATCAGGTCAACATGTTCACGCGTCCAACACTTAGATTTATGACCAAATACCTCCAGAGCTGATGACTGTCCCATCAGCCTCAGCTGCACTGCGTCTCCAGGGCTCATAGGCTAACGTTAGCATGCTAACACACTGAATTAGGATGGTAAAAACAACGCATGCTAAAGCATTTTAGCATTTTCATTGTGAGCTTCCATCGTTGGGATTTACCTCAAAGCACCAAATTAAAATGCACTGCAGATACGACTGATTGTGTCCTAATTATGTATTTGAACACACTCTTATTCTCAGTATTTGCAGCTTCCTCTGTGTTGGGAGTTACACACTGAGCACACAGTCATTGTGCATTTGAGATTCCCGTCAGTCAGAACCAGAAGCTTGTCTTTACTGTTGAATCTGATCTGATCTTTAACACACGCTTAAACACGCCTTGAGAGCGTTATGCTGCATGCATTCAATTTATGATTTTATGATTCACGTCAGCCTCAAACTGTCAGAGTTTAGATGCTTTTCACTGAAACAAGGATGTCCAGGGAAGGAAGTGAACGGTATATAAAGAAGCAGCGACAGATATGACAGGAAGCGAGCGGGCGAGCGAGCTGCTGAAAGAGAGAGTGAGCGAGCCGCTCTGACTCATCAGAGAGGCCATTATCTCCGTGGAGGGAAGCTGAAGCCGCGAGACGGAGAAAACACAACAGTCCACGGCGGAAAATACCAGATTGAGCCGCCGAACGCCACCTCCCCGCATGTTGGTGGCTAACAGTAACAGGTCAAGGAGAGGGTCGGTGCAAACATGCCATTAGAGGAGACAGGCAGGTTGTTTTAACAGGCGGCGTTTCTGCTGCTGTAGTGTCGCTGCTGAGGCCGTGCGCTCTGCAGAGATCACCTGTCAGCCGGCGAAGAGGGAAAACATGGACTCACTCTGCGCTGAAGGCAGCACACACACAGCACAGCTCTAAAGTGGAGAAAATGGGCCCCGTCTAAAATTTGATTTCGTCCACCAATTAGAACATCGTGCTCGTCTCCGCCGCCGGCGTCCGCTCTTGTTTGGTCCACCACTTTGTTCCAGACGGAGTGTCTCAACAACGATTGGACAGATTGTCGTGACATTTTGTGAAGACGTTCCACCTCAGGATGGATTTTAATCACTCTGCTGACTTTTCAACCGGCACCATTTTCAGGTCCAAATCCCATCAGCCTCGGCGGTTCTTCAAGTTTAGTGCTAATTAACACAAGCTGCAGTGATAATAAGCTAAACTAAGATGCTGGACACGGTAAACATTGTACCTGCTAAAAGTCAGCATTGAGACAGTTTGGACGTTTCACAGTGAGCTGTAAGAAACAACACACTGGACACACGAAAAGACGGTGAGACAGTGAGACATGATGGACGTGCTGGAGGTTAAACCTCAGCGCTCACAGAGGGCAGGGAAAACTCATTCTTACTGTAACAGCGTTCAGTCACGACATCGCTCAGTCGAGTTAAGCGAGCTTTGCTGGTCCAGGACGAGACTCTGCTGAAGACGTCCTTAAAGACACAAACTGTCTGCTGCCATCTTTCAACATTTTCTGTATGTTTCTCCCTCAATCTCAAGACGTCCTGTCTTAAATGTCCTCATCTGCTCTCTCCGTCACTCTTGCGTTGTTTCTTCCAGCAGCGACTTTATTTAATGCCTCGCTTTCCTGCTGCTGCTGAATAAGTTTCAGATAAAACAATGGTTTGCCTTCTCCTGAGATGTCGTGTGTCTGATAGCTGAAGAATTACTGTGAAAGCAGCTCATTGTCCAAGTGTCGAGTGAGACACTGGAAATTCACTCTGCTGCTGATTAATGGAACGTCAGACGTCTCTGAGCTGTGCGATGGGCTTTGAATGGGCCATATTTTCAACACTTACAGCTAGTTAAAAACACATCTGCTGGATGATGACGATGATGGTTATGATGATGATACCTGGCGCCATATATATTACTCTTGGCTGGCCAATCACAGGCGACAGCATATAAATGCACTGGAGTTTGACAGCACAGTCCGGGTTTGCTTCAGTCCACACGTGGACCAATGAGACGAACCCACTGAAGACAAGACGGACGTGATGCGAGATGGAGCGAGCTGAACTTTGTCAGCCAGTGAAGTTTGAGCCAGAAAAGTACAGCGCTGAGGTCACCTGGGGGGTCCAGGTAGAGGAGGACAGTTCCCACGTCTGAGAATCTCAGGTAGAAGCAGGATGATCCATGTGAGCTGCAAACTGGAAAGAAAGGAAAGATCTCACAGTTAAAGCACGCCAGCTGATTACAGCTGACTGCTGGATTCTCAGAGATGCATCGTGTTTCAGACTCTGCAGCCGTCCTCCGAACGAGCAGCCGTCCTCCCGCTGAGTGCGTTTCATCTACTCACCTCCACAGGCCGACGGCGGGTTAATTTCTGCTCTGTGAGATTCAGCTTCAACAACATAAGAAAACACTGGATTGACGGGAGAAAAGAAAAGAAACTGCGTAAACTGTGTATAAATACCTGGTGGACGTACAGATAACATGAGCCTCCCTCACACCGGAGCCGTTTTTCCATGCAGCCCAGTTTTTAATTGGTTTTAGACTATTTTAGCAATAAAATGTGTTATTCATTTATTTTCTACAGTCAGTTATGTTGAGCAGGTTGTGGAGTTCCTCTTTCTGTGTTGTATCAGAAATATACCTGAATAATAACATTAAAGTAAAACACCTGTCGTGTGAAGCCTGGATTAACTTTGGCAGAACGTTCGGCGTTCATGTAAGACGCCATCGCTCGCAGTGAGGAGGTGAGGAGGTGAGGAGGAAACGCGTCAGATCCACCTCCTGCAGCGAGGCCAGCAGAGCAGGAGAAGCTCGGCGTCATGCAGGAGAAGCTCTTCCTTCAGGACTCATCGGTGGCTCGCGAGCGTGCAGCGAAGCCGAGCCTGCTGGTCGCGCTGAAGCAGAGCAGAGGAGGAGACTAATGGGCTGGATCTCACCACCTTTCAGATGATCACACACTTACAGTGGGCTGCTGTGTGCAGAGACCTGACTCACACTGTAAAGCAGCACTGTGAGCGCGGCGGTGAACCCACGTGGACTCCTCACGGCGCCATTTAATGCCCCACCCAATCCACGTCTGCTCATCGATAAAAGCATTCTGACCTTCATCAGACACACGTCAAACATGTCACTGCCTCTGTTCTTTAATTGAAAACTCGATTCAGCCCAAATTGGCTCGTTTAATAGATTCGTCACTTGCTGTAGATGCTTGAAGCTAAAAGCCCCCCCCCGCTCGGGAAAGCTTTGTTTCCTTTGAACCTGACGCTGAGCTGCAGAAGAGCTCGCTCGCTGCTGTTTGTCAGCGCCGTCACTCGCAGCGGCGGCGGCGAAGCTGTGGCCTCTGTGAACGGCTGTATTTGAACACTTGTTCTCATGTAAAGAGACGCCTCTAAAACAACAAGTGTGAGGAGCTGTCTGAACACACGACGCAGTAAACAAACACTGTGGCTACGATTCGGTAAACATTTGTAAAGGCAGGATGTTGTTTAAGAGATTCTGGCCGTGGCTCATGATGTTCGGCACCAGTGCGCCGGAGCGGCGGGGGGAAGGTTAGATTTGTTTCTCTGCTGTTTGTTAACGCTCGCTGAGGCCTGATACAATATTCAAAGTTTCCAGAGTGATTTGAATGGTAAGTGGAATAACTCTCAGGGTTAGGGAGTGCAGCGATGCACAACCCAGACATGACTTCAGGGGAAGCGAGCTTGTTCCTGGGAAGCACCGGAGCAGATATAAGAGAGCGCAGCATGTGTTTACACCGCGGCCGCTGAAATCTCCCCCTCTCCATCTCCGTCCCCCTTGGCCTCTGGATGCGCCGCCGTCTATCAAAGGGAAGCGTCGAGGCTGTAAAAGATTTTCCGCTCTGTCTTTTTCTGCCTGCTTTCGAATCAGCGGGTGTTGTGCTGGAGACAGTTTGTCAACAAACACAGATGGTGGACGAGGAGCGATGGGGCAGAAGAAGAAAAGGCGCAGGTTTAAAAAGCAGGCGAAGAAGAAAAGAAGGCAGATAAGCACAGAGAGAAAGGGAAATAGATTGCTTTTTGAGGGAATAAAAAACATCAAGGAAAAGGACAAAGATGGAGGAAACAATGGGTCCACTGCGGCAGGAGGAGGGAATCTGAATGAATTAAAGCAAAGGACAGACGCGAGCAGGCTGTAAAATCATTTTCAGACTCTAATTCGAAGGAGGTGATTTGCTGGATTGGATCTCTCCTTCAGGCCACGGCACAAATCTTCTGATTTTAGGAACTCCCCATCAAACTCAGCACTGAACTCTGCTGGACTAAACTAAAACAGAAATGTTGTTTTGACACGTTTACAAAGTCGAGCTGCTGAATATCTGCATGACGACATTTCTGACCTTTGCAGATTATCTTTGAGGTTTGGAGATCAAACCATCAGCACAATAAAGGAAAACCACAGAATTCAGAGTGATTTGGGATGGAGGTGTTTGTTCCTGGAAAACAGTTTCTGATCATTTTCTGCTCTTTGATCGTTGGTCAAAAGCAGCTGAATGTGAAGACTCTGGACGAGTCCTCAGGGGATGGACTCTGACCGAGCTGCATCGGAAGACAGACACAACACTGTTTCACAAGGCTGCTGTGTAGAAACAATTGCGTTAGCTTAGCTTAGCTTAGCTTAGCACAAAGACTGGAAACAGAGGGAAACAGTTAGCCTGATGCTAACAACCACCCCTACCTGCACCTTTAAAGCTCTTGAAATGAAGCAAAGCAACCAGCTGAGACTCCAGGAGGAGGCTGAGCCTGGCCGGAAACAGTCCAGCACAGAAAAAAAGATGTCTCCACCTGTTTTATGTTGTGCACGTTATGTTATTCAGTTGCTAACAGCACAGATGACAAAGATGGAAACCCTGAGGACGCCCACAGGAAGACAGATGCGGGGCGTGTGCACAGCGATGCATTCCTGCAAGATTTCACGCTCACTGGTTTCACTGGACTGTTGGACTCAAGAGCAATAACGAGAAACAGGGTGAAACTGATTTTCCAAATTGCCTTTTTTACTCTTGACCGCTCAAGTGGATAGTTAGTCATGTCGGCTCGCACACGGGGCCTGAGGTTTACGGCCTCGCGGCGTCGGAACATCAGTTAAATATAAAACCAGGAGCGGGAGAAGATAGAGCTGCAAAGTCTGGCTCATGAAATCAGTTACTGCTGCTGGCTCACTGTTAAACACCACACCGACAGACCGTGACACACACACACACACACACACACACACACACACACACACACACACACACACACACACACACACACACAATACATGCAGCCATCCAATAGCACATCCTCGGTAGAAGCATAATCACTATAATCGACTTTTTCAGAGTAAAAAGATAAAATTGTGATGAATAAACCAACATCCGTGTTTACTGCATGAACTGAATCCACTAACTGATGCATGATAAATAAATAATCCCCCTCTTACCAGCAGAAGAGCTTCCTCCTCACCGGCACTGCCGTTTCTTTGTGCACGGTGTTGTGAATCAGTCTGTACGTCAGGTGAAGGATTACGCAGGAGCTTATGTAAGCGTCCTTTGTGCTGGACCGTTGCACTCCGGTGGATGCTGATATACGTTTCTTCATCTCCTCTAACAAGAATGCCAGTCTGTGCATGTGTGGGTGTGCGCCTGTGTGTGTAATTAGTTTGCTGTATGGGTTATCAAACGGGCACCTCCCCTCACAGATGTTTCGTTAAATTAAACCCACGGCACCTCCAGAAGGCTCAGCAGCAAATCCTGGCAAAGCAGAGCCGCATCGCTGCCACTTAACCACCCTGACACTGCAGCAGCGCTCACACTGTGGTATAATTACGCTTGATGACTCTGGCTACGCTGCGGCGTGTGGAGGGGCTGCGCCAGCTTGAATTCATGTTAGAGAAATAATGAAATAAAAATGTCAAATCAAATGTCCATCGAGAGTTTCAGACCGCTCCTACGGCTTCGTCCAGTTCGGTTTATGTTCTTCAAAATACAGCAGAAAGCAGTTTCATGTGGTCACTCACACTGCGAGCTGTGAGCTTTCTGTTGTGTTGTACTGCTGACCGACGCTTTGTGGTGACAGAAATGTGCTTTTTTCACTTGTCTTTACATGGTTTTACATATTCCTGACATATTTCTCTGCAAACGGTCATGGAGGAAAAAGTATGAAGAGATAACGACTAAATATATCATCAAATCTGAGACAGAAAATGCAGAAGAAGAAGAAGAAGAAGAAGAAGAAGAAGAAGAAGAAGAAGAAGAAGAAGAAGAAGCTGTGTCTGCTGTCGTCGTCTTCCCGGATCTCCCACATGAAAACATGAGCAACTCTTGTCTCTCCGTTCGTCTCTCAGGTGTCTGCAGCGACTCGTGTTGTTTCCGGTTTTCAACTTTCTTCTTCTACTCTTTTTATCATAGCCATGCATAAAGTGGCTTATACCGCCACCTTCTGATGAAAGCATATGAAAGCATAATTCAGAATAAATTCTAATAATTAACGAACGTGTTAAATCTTGATTGTTTTTAATTACAGAAAACAAAAAGTGTAAAAATGAGAAGTAGCAGTTTTATGGGGTTTGTCTAAAGACTGGAAACAGGTGGGAACAGGTAGCCTAGAACAGGTAGCCTCGCTCTGTGAGAAGGTGAAGAGCTGTAGCCTTATATTTGCTGTTCAGATATGATGGCGACGTTGAGCTTCTTATCTAACTCTCAGCAAGAAAACAACAAAGTTGAACACACTTTGTATAATAAAGAATCAAAACCAACCAACACATGAAGACGCTGATGTGAGAAACAGATGAAGGCGAGCAGAGGTGGATGATCTGTGAGGATGTAGTGATGATATAAAGACGAGGGGACACGTGTGATGTGGCTCCTTCGTGATTTCGGCTCATGTGTCTGATGTGTTCTGATATGAAAACGTCCTTTAAAGTTTGCTTCCTTAAAGACAACCTTCATGTTTGTCTTCTTACACGTGCAAGAGCGAGAACTTAAGGATTCACCAAGAGAGGCAGAAATCAAAAGTCTGCAACAGCCCAGAGGCAGCGTGCGGGCGTCGTGTGTCGTGGGGTTGATGCCAAGAGACAAACGATGAAGACTGAGGGACGGGGTCAAACCGGCAGGACGGGACGCGTCCCGCTCAGCTCTGTGGACAGAAAGACAGTGACGGACAGGGAGCAGGCCAGTCGAGGGGGTTGGAGGCTGAACCATTTATCTGCTCTGCAACAGCTGTTTAACATCTGCTGCGTGCCAATCAGAGGCCGCGAACACGAGGGCTGCAGAGCAGGCGGGCGAAAGTGGGAGAAGAGAAGAAGAAGAATGCTCGAAGCTGTCTGATGAGAATGTGAGTGGGATGGAGAGACGGAGAGACACGAGAGGACGGGAGAGGACGAGGTTTAGACGAGGAGGAGAGAGAGCTGGGAAGGAAGTGATGCTGCGAACGAGAAGAGAGAGAGACAAACATTATTCAGAGAGTCGCAGAGGAGAGAGGGAGGACTTAAGATGAGAGAGAGATGAGAGAGGAGAAGTCTCCAGAGCAGTAAACTTAATTAAAGATCTTTTCTTTTTTCCAGCATGCTGATGCTGAACACTTTGGTGAATGAGAGGAGAGGAGAGGAGGAGTGAAGCAGGGGGATGGGCAGGAGGCCCAGAAAGATAAAAAAGTACCAAAAAGAGAGATACAGGCCAAAAAAAAAAAAAAGTTTAGAAGACGATGAAGAGTGGAGGTGAAAGTGAGCGATTAAAGGAGGAACACCTGCACAGAGAGCAGGTGATGGACTCACGTCTGATGATGATGATGATGATTCAAGGTGCACCTGCAGCAGCCAGGACGGTAAACAGGCTTCCACCCCTCCGCCGCTCACCTGCAGCTCGTCGTAACTTTCTTCAGGCTGTTCGGACAGCATCAGCATGTAGCGTTAACGAGCACCCTGCTGGTCTGCTGAACGTGTCGCCTCGTGCTCGCTGTGTCCTGGAGGGTAAACGGACAGAACGGTGTCAGGCGTCAGTAGAAGTTTGGTGCGACTGCAAACGTTTCCTCCATCTGTGACTTTCAGATCATTCAGAACATCATCTTGTCTCACCTGGCTTCAACTCAGCCCGCCCACTGACAGGTCGGCCCCTCAGGTGACGTCCAAAACTCTGGCTGTCTGATTCTGTGTTTGTGAGACTGTCATTGGTCCACTGCAGCTCCGGCGAGGACATGCTCGGCCATGACGCTGACTGCACATGCTGCATAACATGCCAACCAGGTTAAATGTACGTACGTACATGGAACACAACACGATTTAACTCTGGTCATTTCTCAGACTTCAGTTTGTGCAGCAGAAGTGTGTAAAGTCTGCAGCGTGAAGTGTTCTCTGATATCTGACTCCCACTGCTCCTCCAGGAGGTGCTGGGGGCCAAATAAACAAGTTACAGTGCGCTGATGTGCTGGTTGACATAATGAAGCCGTCCTCTCTCACCGGGCCGCCGCCGCCGCCGCTCTGATTAGGCTGGAAAAGAATGCTAAAATGTGTCTTGACATTGAGAGAGCAAACAGTATGTAAATAGCCGTTATGATCTCTGTGGGTGGTGCACAAACCAGGGTGAGAAAAACAAACATCACATTCACAGCTACGAGCCCTCCACCTTCGTGCACCACCAGCCTCCATCCGCCTGTTGTTCAGCGAGCAGAAAAACTTGGAAAGACAAACGCTGTGACACGTTCTGCGGCGCGCATCAGCGGCGCTAATCGCTTTAACCGGAACATGGTGGATATTTCCATATGGACTCCACATTTTATGCAAAGCAGGGAGCGTTGGCTGAGTTTCGCCGTCGTGCAGCATCCACACACGGCAGGATTTCAGCATTCCCATGAGAGCGTGTTTCAGGAGGAACACGCCTTCTGATGTTCCCGCATTAGAGGATTACAGTTCGGTTACACGAGACCTTCTGAGCGCCAGCAGAACGTTCGTCTTGGTCGTCCTCAGAGAATCATGTCAGTGCTGGTTTCAGGAGGCCAGATCAGCAAAGCCGGCTCACTTTTAACCTTTTACGTCGCAGCGGTCTCACGTCACCTGCAGGTTAACGTGAGAGGATCTGTCAACAACCTGACGACCGACCAATCAGCTGACTGGAGAAACATCCGTAAAGTGACGAGTAATGAGGAAACACTGTGCTGCTGCAGCCTCTCTGCTGCTCTGAGGATAAAAGTTTATCACGCTAACATTCGTTTACACCCTGATTCCTTCACTGCAGCTCAGAATAACACGAGGCAGAAACTAACACACCGATTAGAAACGCAGCATCTCAGTCGTCATGTCCTCATGCATCACTGGAAACGTCCGTCTGTGCATGAGACAAAAACACTCACTCCGATGAGGAGGCTTCTCACCTGCTCAGGGAGCCCAGGTGTGCCCACGTGCACTGACGGAGCAGTCCCACCCACCACCTCCCTGCACGCTGTCTCATCGTTTACATGCCGCTGTTTGCATCTTCAGACAAACATAAACTATGTTTTTTTTTAACATAATGAGGTTTTCTGAAGTTTTTATTTGCAAAGTGCAGCCTGCCAGCGTCTGCTCGTGGAATACATGATCTGCTTTCAGCAATTAAACTTATTTATGGTGCGTTTAGGTGCTCACAGCACCTGGTTCAGGTCTTGGTGACCAAAGTGCTTTTGTTGTTGAACCCTGACCACCCAGAGACGCTCGTTCATGATATTATATTTCACTTATTCTCTTATTCTTAGTGTTGCATTCACTCAGAGAAACGTTGACATGAACGTGATCCAGGCAGCAATGAGGTGTGCCAGCACAACATAATTAAGAATGCAAATGAGTCGAATATGAATGTGATGTGGAGGAGACGGGCTCTCCTCATTGGCTGCTGTTAAACTACGACGTGTTTGGTCAAACGGGGGAGATGTCGTGTGCTGTGCAGACTGTGAAGGCCTTTAAGGAAACGTTTAATCCTCTGCAGCATCACCAGGAGTCGCCTCCATCATGTCCATCACTTTTAATCAGGCAGTGGCTGGTGGGAGGCGTTCCAGTCCTCTGGTCTCAAATTATCAGGATTTAATCTGTTTTTCTGTCAGATTCTACCCACTTTAACTTTTAATGAGGATTCGAGGAAAAACATTTTCTTCAAAATCTAATAACCTCGATGAAGCCGTATATCTAAATAAGCGCTGTGGCGACTCTGGGGGGGCAGCAGTTGCGAGACTGGCACATTGTTCTTCTTAATTGGGGAAACTCCGGATTTTAATTAGGCGAAGTCTTGCTCGGCTTGCACAATGTCTCCTCACCTGTGAGTCTAATTACATGATGTCTTGCTCCAGGCAGTGTTTAACTTAAATACAGAACACAGGGGGCGTGTTAACGAATGGAGGCGAGATCGCTCCATTTTGGCATAATACTTTATGAAGGAGGCGCTCAGGTCGCCCCCCACCACGGAAGCAAAGCAAAGTGTGACAGGCAGCAGGAGGCGACGGGAGGAGGTCAGAGGTTTGAGTTCGCTCCCTCAGCATCTCTCTATGATGAAGATGGAGCAGGATGAGGCTGAAAAACCAACACAAGAGGACGTTTCACGCGTCATTACTGACCTTGAAACTGCAGCTGGAAAAAAACTCAACTCAAGGTCCGTTTGAGTTTTTTACCACATCATGTGATCACATGGCCGTCATCAGCAAATGGACTGTATTCAGCTGCCACGGAGGTTTCCTGTGTGTCCTCCATGTCGAATGAGAAAAGTGCTCTTAAGTATTTTTTAAGGAAAAGATCATGAAAATAATCTCAAATTTGATCCTAAACATAAAGTCCTGGATGGAGGTAAAATGGACATAAAGCAACAAACTTTTGACTCTGCAGCTCATCAGCGACGTTTAAACATCAAAAACGTTGTGATTCATTGAGACGTGGACTCTGCTCAGTGATATACAACCACCCTGTAAACACCGCCATGCTGCAACAATCAGCATGTCCTCTGAGACGTTTAGCAACAAACAGAGCCTCAGAGTTCTTATTTACAACCTCGGCTTAAACCATATTTCATAACTGCTGTCACAGATGTTTTCAGTGCAGAGCAGGCATAAATAAACAGGCAAAACTAAGTGTGGAAACAATCTGCCAAATTGGTTTATTTTGCTATTTGGAGCGCTGATGTAGATGCACTCATTCATTATCCTGCAGAGATTAAGCTCGCGCTCTCCTCTCGCTGATTTCCAAAGATTTCACTGACGTGGCCTGTGTGCTGCACGCTGATAACCTTTCCTTAACCGCTTTCTAAAAGGACTTCTGCATATACGTCAGCACCTGGGACGTCCTCGGAGGATGTCCACACCGGCAAACTTCTCATTTCCATCAAGGTCAGAGGAGGGGAGAAACTGGGAGCCAGAGACGAACCCGTTCTCTCCCTGAAGTTTTCTCCAACTGTTGTCGAGTTCTTGCAGAGCTGGGGGCCATTCAGAGAGTTCTCCACGACACATGCCAGCATCTCTTGATGCCGTGCCAGCATCGCTTAGCCCCAGCCAGGCTGTGACATTCCTCCTGGCAGAACGAGGCTGTGACTCGGGCGAGATTTTCAAACGTTTCTCAAAGCCCCGATGAGCAAAATTATGGCTAATTAGCCGCCATGCTGCCACGGTTTATTAGGAGTGACAATGGCACATCTATGGCTGACAGCTCGTCTCTCTCTCCCCTCTCTGCCTACGTCTCTCGCTCGACCCGCCGCTCGCTGCCGTCAGCAATGACATTACAGAAATGGAAGACATTATTGAAAGAAATAATTCGCCATCACATCTGTTATCTATTCACGGTAAACATTCCTCTCATCAGCATTTCGATGTGCACGGCTCATCTGTCAGACTGCGGGATCGTTTGTGCACGTCAGCAGCCGTTCAGATGTGTGTGTGTGTGTGTGTGTGTGTGTGTGTGTGTGTGTGTGTGTGTGTGTGTGTGTGTGTGTGTGCGTTTCCACTCTGCAGGCTCTTCAGTGTGTTTGCAGACTGGCCTACATGCTGCTTGGCCTACATTTGCTCGAGTTCATGTGAGAATTCCTCTTACAAGAGAGACGCTGGTCGCTAACAGCAGCTTTAAATTCAGGACTGCCTTTTTATTTCTAATGTAGGCTTAAGTTCAGGTCGTTGGGTCAACACATAAAACACTCATGCAGTTTCTTTCACCTCCAGTAACTACACATTTACATAATTGCCATATTTCTACCCACACCCACAGTATTCACTGTCCTTTTAGCTCTGCTTTGGTCTCAACCAGTCTCTAAGGTCGCTTTCACACCAGATCTGTTCGTTTCCTTGGATAGTCCGCTTCGTTTGGGCAGGTGTGAAAGCTCATCCAAACTCTGGTGCGGACCAAACAAGCAAACTCTGGTCCGCCTGAAAACGTGGCTCTCGGTTCGCTTGCGAGTGAACCCTGGTTCAGTTTGTATGCAGTGTGAAAGCTCACCGGACCGAACACAGGACCAAATGTACGTAGTGACGCTGTACGCAGCGCATACGCAGTTATAGGTTTACTAAAATCATGTATTCTGTGCTAAAATACAACGTATCTCATCTGTATTCATAATTGGCTTGACTCTGCATCTCTATTTACTGCTCATTAGGCCTTACGTGAATGTTTACTGTGCTTTACTGTTGCTATGGCGTGACCGCTGACATTAGCAGTTGCTAGCTAGCTTAGCTCAATTGTCTGAACATCAATAAGCCATAAATTCACAATTTGGCATATTCAAACAAAATCAAATCACATCTACCAACAGTCACAGTCCTCAAAGCTCATCTGTTGTCACGTTAGATCGTCAAAGATCGAAAAATAACAGAAGCATTAGCTTAAGCAAATCTGACGAGCTGCATGGAGACAAGTTTCCACGCATGCGAAAAATCTTACTTTCTCCAGAAGCAGCTCACAGAGAATAAAGAATAAAACATGCAGTTTAAGCTCCACACTTTAACCTGTGGTTCTGTGTCTCCGGGGACTGAACAGACGATGGACATAAGACGCAGAGTTAAAGGTCGACGTGAGGAAACTTCAGAGATGAATCCATCGTTACAGCGACGTTGTGAATTCTTACTTTTAATGTCTTACTTTCATAGTTTTTATCTAACTTTTTATTTTGAAATAGTCCAAATGCTGAACGCCCGTCAGGATGTCTCCTCCCCTCGTCTGTCTCTCTCTGTCCCTCGCTCGCCCCTCTCTCTCCTCCTCCGGGCCCTTATAAAAACCATATTAGCTGGACGTGAGTAGCAGCAACAGCCTTCGGCGACATGTGTGGGGCTAAGGGACCTTAATTAAGAGGCCCATTTATAGTTCTTCATGCCGGAACGGCGAGGCTGCAGCTTTGGGTTTGACACAGCTCTGTCTGTCTGTTTGAGTCATTGTCTGTCTCTCCCCATCTGTCCTTCTGTCTCCATATTGTTCTGGAGGGCCTGACTGACCTTATGAGTGGCTGTAATGAGGAGCAGAGCGAGGCCTCGGCTGAATGATATGCTGTGGCAGAAGGAGAGTTCGGCCGAGCTGCTGATGAGAGCAGGACGTGGTTATATTGGCAATATTTGGTTTAAAGTTAGCAACACTGACTGAGAGGTGAAGAGCAAATGTTTGGCCTCCGTGTGATCGGGCTGGAGATGCGTTTGGATTTTTTAGCCATGCTAGCTGCGCTGCACAGGGGATGGAAATATCTCAACAATTTGTGACAGAATTTGGTTCAGTTATGGTCTGCAGAGCGTGAATCTGAGCAGCTTCGGTGGTCTGATGCTTCCTCACGCTCCACCGTGAGACTGACATTTTCAATTTTGAGCGAAATGTCTTGAGAAATACTGGAAGGATTAAATTTTGGGATGGATGGTGTGGTTTTTTTCGACTTGTTTCATCACCAGGTAAAGACTTAAGTTTGTGACCCAGAACTTGAAAAATTCACAACAATCCCATCAGCCTCTGCTGTGTTTGGTGCTTAATGCTAATTATGAACTGTTAGCATGCTAACACATGAAGCTAACCTGGATGAACATACCGGCTGAACATCGATATGTCACTGTGCACGCTCCTTCTCTGTTTCAGAGGTGGAGAATGTGCACCAAGTCTATTTTTGGTGGATGATGTGAGAGGAGATGGAGCCAGACAGGAAGTCCATTAAATTTTCAAATTAAAACATCCCGTGCAGGTTCCCAATCCTACATCAACAATAAAGACAATTAAAACAGACAAAAAAGAAACCATTTATCTACAAGGGCAACTTATTTATGGCAGGAGGAAGGAAAATATGAGGAAAAATGTTCTGCTTCTGAATCATGGAGGACGAAACAAAAACACGGAGACGCGTCCACTGGAGTCTCAGGGTCAGACTCATTGTTTCTGTTTTATGCACAAAAGTTTTCATGTTTCTCTGAGTCATGAACGTGTACTGTTAACACCAGATATAGAACAGATTAAAAAATCAGCACAGTCCAGAATTGGATGATTTAAATACTGCGCTGCTCAAATCGTCCTTCACAGACTCTCCACAAAGAATCTTTGTGATCTTCTGCAGTGCATCCACAAACATGATGAGACCTCATAATGAGATGTGAGCACAGACGATAAAACATCATTTCAAAAGGTGAAATTCAGTTTCATCATCCATAAACAGAATTTCATACATGAAGTCGACTATTTGATCTTTATGTGATTCATTCTGTCTACGACCTGCAGCCTTACGTGCAAGACAACACAAACAAAAAGGCCATTTCACACCACTCACGTTTCAGACTTTGTTAATTAACTGTGTTTCAGCTCAGTATTTGGCGACAGAGCTGAGGAACAGCAGAACAAACGGCCCCACAGAAAGCTGAAGCATTGGGGGCATCTCACTCATTTCTGAGGTAAACACATGTGTGTAATTCATCATGTGTCATGTTCTGATTCATGGCGTCCTCGGGCAGTTACAGTGCAGACTATCTAAATATACACACGACTGAGGATGTGGTGTGCAGCACATGAATTATACAAATGCCATAAGTGCATCACAATAACTCAAAGGCTGGAGGACAGCGTGTCCACGGGTCGGTCCTCTGTGCTTAGAGACAGCTGTGTGGAAAGTGTGCAGTTAGAGCAGCGACACGGATAATAAAACACTTCCATCGCTGCTTTTTAATCACACAGTATGAAATTAAATTAAGACATTGAGATGATTCATACGCTGCTCGGTGCGTCCTGCGCAGTGTCTTCACCTCAGCCGTGAACGCTGTACGACAGAGTGTCGAGTTATCGTATTTCCTTATCTGTGCTGCACCTTGAACTCATCTTAAATATCCTCCAGCTCCACGCAGATGTGTTGAACACATAATTCTACATTTCTGTCAACACGCTGCAGTTACCCACCGTCAGAAACAAGGCGAGGCGAGGCGAGGTGAGCTTTAGGATAACAAATTAGCATGGAATTACAAACAGAGTTAAAGGGGAATTGCGTAGAATTTCAGCATCCACATGTTTTATTCAGCACGCCTGGAGGCGGTGCAGTTTGTTTATGTGAGCATGCATTACTGTTCCCCATAGGAGCAGATAATGATAGAGAAACAGAGGCTGGGAAGAGCCATGGAATTACAAAATGTAGTAATTAAATGTGAACAATTTGATGACTAATGTCCAAGTTCGAGGAAATTATACAGAACTTTTATTAAAGTGAAGTAACCAGAGTCCTCGTTCGGGGTTAGAAATATGTTTAACCTCACATAACATGAACTAACAGAGCTCGTAGCTCAGCGTAAAGAGTAGAAACATGATGTTTTCAGCCAGCCTGAAGAAGAAAACTGACTGCTGACGGCGGTTCACATTATGTCCGTTCTGAATACGAGGAATTCAGATATGTGAGATGATCTGTTCTATTTTAAAGAGTTATGCCTGTTTTTCTGCACATGTACGATGTGTTTCAGGCATCAGAGCAAAGTACTTTCATTTCAAAGCATTAAAAGCTAACGGCCTAGCATGACAGCATGTGGCGTCCATTGTCTGGCTGAGTACCAGCTGATTTGTTTGCATTGAGCTGCAGGAAAACACATTTCTAACAATGCTCATTTCAAACATTTTAGTGATGTTTTGGGGTTAAACGAGGTGTATAATTGAATATGATCTGCATAACAAAAACAATGGAAGTCTCTGATGATGACACATAGTTACTGAGGGAGGAAGAAAACCTCTCCAGGCTTGACCAGAGACCCCCACCCACAGCCCCACCCTGAGCCTGTCTGTCATCCTGCATTACACAACAGTGACAGGAGTCCTCAGATCCTACTCAAGTAAAAGCACCAATACCATGACGTGAGTATTTTGTGAAATATAATAATTTGATCTCTTTGGGATTCGTACAGTTATTTAAATGAAACCATCCAAAAGGTTTAGAGAGGAAAAGTCCCTTCAACAGTTTGTATGCATCTGAGACAACGGGGCCAAACTGCAGCAGAAACTTTTCTCTCCTTTTTAAAAGAACGATTTTATACGCTGATGACAGTTTTGTTTATTAATGTAAACTCTCGATTTGAGAAGTAACCCCAAAATGACAGCTGTCAGCTAAATGCAGCTGAGCAAAAAGAGTCAGATTTCCTGCTGAAAAGTAATAAAATCAACATATGAAGCAGCCTGAAATGGAAATACCCACATAAAGTACAAGCACCTCAAAATTACTGTACAAAGATGAAAAAATGATCTTTTAGTTTCTGGTGTGTGACAGTAACACAAACAACATCATGGAGGCTCGCGGCCTCAAGGTTCAACATGAAGACCAGCTTTTGGTCGAGGTGGAGTAAACCTCTGAGGAATTAACAGAAGTCCATTAAATGTCCTCACAACTGACCAAAGCTGTGAGTGTGTGTGTGTCGGAGAGAGAGAGGGCGGTGGAGAGAGCATTGCAGGCTGAGAGCCTCCGCGGCCTCAGACAGTCGTCAATAAGCCATTTTTCTCACCTCTCCGATGTCGTTTGTCTCGGCGGCAGAAACCAATAGGAATCCATTATATCGAGCAGCATCCTGATTTCAGTTGGACAGTCGGGCTCACAGTGTCCTGACAGTGACCAATTGAACGCTGAGATACAGTCTTTTCTGTCCAATACAGTTCAAGGAGAATGGAGGCAGATCGGGATTGTTAATTGCTAATAGACTCACTTCTGTGTCCTTCTCCTCTCTCCTCCCAAAGCTGGACGTTTCCTGATCAGCCTGATATTTAGCCTCGAATTACGGCTCCGAACGTGACGGCATCATGGCACAAAACTGATCCTCTACGTGGTCTGGACTCAGTCGCACCAAAGCATCACTGAACAATGATCAATGTCACACGTTATCGAGAATGTTGATCTCAGAGCTTCAGCTGGTTCAGTTGAACTGCTGCTGAAGCACTAAAGTCTTACAAAACTTCCAGGTCTCAGCATCAACTTCTTCTGGTCCCCGTTCACACAGTCAACATATTCCAGGACACATATTCCAGATGCAAAGAAAGCCAGACCAGGTCTTGTTCCAGGCCACGTTTAACCCCCCAAACCCAAAGGACACAATGAAAATGATATTTCTCAGCATCAAAACAGAAGGAGCAAGTCCACAAATAGACGAAGATTTGACGACACAGCAACAAAACCAGGGGGAATAAAAATGATGTAACCACAAGCATCATGATGAACGTCTGTGTAAAGGAGACATACTGCTTTCCAGGTTGAGTCCATGTTTCTTACATCTCGCCGTTGTTACTGCGTCCTTTGTGCTTTGAGCTCTTCCTTCCAGGTGTTGGTTTCTCGCTGAGTCACCTCTCTTTGGGAGACACTCGAGCACGTCTTCATGGACACATTCCATAATGAAAATCTATAACTCCGCCGCTTCATTTGTGAAGTGCTGTTGTCGGATCGGGTGGCCTTGCACACTGATGGAGCTGCAGCAGTTCTAACTAATGAGTCAAGTCAGGCCCACTGGAGCCTGTAAGCTCTCCCCAGGCTTCTGTGCTTGTATGTAATTTGCGCTGTAAACATCTCCCCATCGCTCTTGACCTTTAACACTCCAGCTGGGCTGAAGAAAATACTGCCAAGCAGAAAGCATCAGCCTGCCAACTATATTCTGGCTTATACAGCCGTTAATAACCGAATAAGTTCTGGGAAAGTATATTTTCTTTTGGTCGTTGAATTAAGTGAGGTCTTGACAGTGTTGGATGATAAATATGTTTTCATTTAATTTCTTCTCACTAATGCTAATGCGAGGCAGAGCTGGATTTGTTTTTCATTACGCTGCTCTATATTTCTTATTTTACGCATATGATTGTGAGGGAAACATCAGAAAAAGACAAAGTGCTTCTCGGCACCAACGACTTTCTGTTCTATTCATTTTTCACGCCGTTCAGATGAACTGTGTCGTCACGTGACACTGCGAATGCACAGCAGCCATAAGTCACACTGTGCCGACGGTCAGCCGACGCTTTGTGTTCAAAGGCGTCAGCTGAAGCGTGTCAGATGGTCCAACAGCGTCTCCTCACGCGGCTCTCTGACATCAGGACCGCAGCTCCACTGCTCGGACTGTAACATGACCCCACCTCACACCTGACTGGCCAGGTGTGCAGAGGTGCAGCACTACGAAGGCGTTCGAGGACAGATCCTCAGAAAGTCTTCACGGCTGTTCCTGTTTTTGAGGGATTGTCACCTCTCATCGCTTTCTGTGATGGCAGGCTTCACTGTGGCTGTTTGGATCAGCTGTAAACCGTCAGACGTGATCAGACGACTGTTGTAGAGATCAGTTTGAGCGCACCTCCACTTTAAGAGCGACGTGAAGCTGCTGTTGGAGGCAGCGGTGACATTTGGTGGTCGAACTCCAACAGATCAACAGATCACATTCAGGCTCTAAACTGCATCTTGTACCTTCATTTCAACTAAACATCAAGTAGAACATGAACTATAAAGAGCCCGCAGCATGCTAGCAGCTCTGTGAGGCTGCACTGAAGCATGGTGCTTTTAGCTAAATGCTAACATCAGCATGCTAACATGCTCACGATGACCAAAAGTAAAAGTGTGCTTGTAATCACTTTTCTATACTCACATATTTCTAACTCAGTGAACTGCTGTTTGAGCTAAGGAGACGTCAGCATACAGATGTTTCGCAGGTATAATGTTTACAATGCTCATTTTAGTTTTAAGTGTTAGCATGCTAAGTGTCGCTAATTAGCAGGAGTCCAGCTGAGGCTGATGGAGTGCTGCTGGTTGTTTCTGGTACTTGGTCGTAAAGCAAAGCGACGGACACGCTAACATCTGGACCTGATGGAAGTCATGAGGGTTGATCATCTGGGAACCATGAACACAGAGTCAGTGAGCTGCGGTGCTGAGCTTTGCGTTAAAGAGATTCACTGACGCTGCGTTGGCGTTTAAAGAAAGATTTTGTTTTTCAGCTCATCTTCACGTCTCACTCTCGCTGAGCACAGACTTCTTGTTCTGTCTCTTCTTCACCCATGACGGAGACGGACAAATAAAAGACCTTGAGGAGAGCAGGAGACAGCTTCACTGTCTCTGTTCTTTGGCTGCCGTCCATTGTTTCTGTCACTCCTCTGCTCGACGGTGCGTTCGCCTCCCTCAGCCCTCTCCTCTTCCTCCTCTCCTTTCATCTGGCCCCTCTGCCTCGCTGCAATATGGCAAATCTTTCCCCCCCAAAATAATTCCTCCTCCTCTCCTCTCCTCTCCTCTCCTCTCCTCTCCTCTCCTCTCCTCTCCTTCCTCCTCCTCTCCTCTCCTCTCCTCTCCTCTCCTCTCCTCTCCTCTCCTCTCCTCTCCTCTCCTCTCTCTCCTCTCCTTCCTCCTCCTCTCCTCTCCTCTCCTCTCCTCTCCTCTCCTCTCCTCTCCTCTCCTCTCCTCTCCTCTCCTTCCTCCTCTGCTCTTCTTCTCTGCCCGTCTCATTTCGCTTCTTCCCGGCTCGACCCCTCTGATCCCGAGCCCGCAGGGGGCTAACACAACCTTTGATATCAGCTCCTCTCTGTTTGACACGACTCCTCGGGGGAACGAGTGTACCCAGACAGAGAGAGAGAGGAAGAGGAGGGACGCGAAGATCCCACTGATGCTTTAAACGCCACTGTCTCTGAAACAGATGACTTGGTCTCCGTATCTCAGCGCCCGAGGCGAGAAGTGACACGACACATAGGTCACACGGCTTCAAGTGGCAATATGTGTTCAGAGCCAGAAAAACTCGCTCTTTGAGGGAGGAAGTAGAAACAGGATTCCTGGTGCACTTCTGGTGGCTCTGCCTCTATCCTCATGTCAGCTGCAGCCAATGGAAAGACAGCATCTTTAAACATCAGCCACTCACAGGGACGACATGGAGGACGGGTCTTACTGTGTTAGTTTAGACGAAATCACAAGAGAAAGGTACAAACAGAACATCAGATCACATGTTGGATGTGACTCTTACGTGATGAAGACGAGCGATTCTTCAGCAATCAGCAGATAAAACAACAATCTGCTCGTTCAGACATCATGAAAGAAAACAAATGAAAGCAGACAAAAGTCTGGAGGTAAACGACTTCCTGTTAGCGGTTGGTCCATGACCTCGATACCTTCCAGGTCTGTTGGGAGTAAATACAGGTTTTAATCTTGTTATTTTTAATTGATTTCTCTTCATCATTAATTAATTTCCAACATTTCTCCCTTTTTTCACCTTTCACATCAAACGTAGTTTTTATTTCAGTTCTTCCTTTTTGATGCAGCGCTCTATATTTTGTCATCTTTCAGCTCATGGTCTTGGTTTGAAGCCCATGTCAGCTCATTTCAGTCACAACAGGCTGATATTTAAGCGTAAAGCCGGATGCAAACATCCTGCAGCTCTCAGCAGCATCACAGCCACTGAAGGGCGGAGCCACGTTTAAACCAGCAGCACGGCGCTTCACCTTCACCTTCACCTTCACCTTCACTTCAGGTGTGCTGCTCCTGAACAAAGCCTCATTCGATGCTTTCAGGATGAAGACGTGCAGAACGGTGACGGTGTAGCGTGAAGGATCTTCCTCTGCTCAATGAGGAAGTGACATCATCCAGATGAATTACAAACAGGACACGTTTGAAAAAGGTCACTGTTACCTGATAACGCCATTAGTCTCATGACACAAGCGAGCAAACTGGCCTCGCAACACTTCTGTCCTTGGCACAGAAAGGTTTTATCTCAGACCTGTTGTCACCGTCTGAACAACACACACACACACACACACACACACACACACACACACACACACACACACACACTAAATATGGCAGCACGAAGGTTTTGGTGACTCAGGTGAGAATATTTTTAGGTTAAAACTGCTTTAAGATGTGGAGATGGCAGTGACTTCATGTCTGATGTTTGGTAACAAAACCTCAGAAAGCAGCAGTTTTATCATGTTAGCTAGCAGTTAGCTAGCAGCTAGTTAGCATCAGGGCTACTATCGGACCACAGGCAGTTCTGCAGATCTGAAATTCATACCTGGTGTTCAGTTACTCATCACGACGAAGAAGGAAAAGTCTTCTGTGGCTTTAAAATGTGGACGATTTGAGATAAAGTTGAAGCTACGTTCCAAGATGGCGTCCCGTTCGTTCCTGTGAAGGTTGAAAACTTCACCATTTCTACAGCTGCTTCTTTTCTCATGGCCACATGTCAGAAAACACTTCCTGGGCCACGTGTCACATGATCCTGCCCAGGTGACTTTCCTGCGAGCCTCGTTTAAAATATGCTTGCACTCTCCAGTTGCATTATGGGGAATGTAGGAACCAGTGTTTTTGTCACATACCAGAAACTAAAAGATCATTTTTTCTTTGTTAATCCCATTTTTTTTTTTTTTACCTCAAACTCATCTCAAGGCCTACAGTTAGTCACACTTTCACGTGTGTGTGCAGCTACACACACTAGCACACCTTCACAGACTTGTCTGGCCCGTTATCATCTTATCAATTAGGACCTGATCATAAAGACATAAACAGAGGCCGTAATCAAACACGTTAGCCTGCCATCACGTGTGTGTAAATGTAATTAACTCTGGTTTAAAGGAATTCAAAACTGCCATAAAATGGCTGCTGCACGCTCAGCAACACTCGAGCTAAAGGCTCAGAGAACAGACGCAGCTGAAGAGTTTGAGTGACTCTTCATTAAACCGGCTAAGCTACTCGAAGCTTTGTTGGGAAAGATTGTGAAACTTAATTCCGATCAGACACGAGCATTACCATCTTATCTGCTGTCTGGAGCAAACATTGGCCTAATCCCTCGCACACCTCTGGGGACAAGAGAGGAAATAAAGACCAGCGCACAGTCACAGAAACGCACACGCAAACGCTGTTTGCACGGGGAAATGCAAGGGCACGCACACACACACACACACACACACACACACACACACACACACACACACACACAAATATATGTATGAAAGCAAAAACACAAGTTAATAGGTCTGGACTCTCTCTTGCAACAAAAAACTGGATGTCACACACATACATTTGAGCACAGACACATGCACGCACACACACACACGCACACGCACACACACACACACACACACACACACACACACACACACACTGGCAGAGCAATGTGTTGCTTGGCATTCTGCAAATGTCAGAAGGATGGTGTTCACAAACTGAGCCAGGCACCTGGGAGATTACATTTTATCAACATACAAATGAGCAGCGCTTCATACGACACCGGGCACTGTGACAGAATACTAACCATGGCTGAGATGATAGGAAAATGGCTGTGACATTGAATTGTCGTGCCCCAGTGTGTGTGTGCGTGCGCTTTGCTGTGTATATTTACTTGTGTGTGTGTGTGCGGTGTTAAACCAGTGGGGCTGTGATGTGGATGTTTGCTGCCTGCAGTGTCGATGTAGCTGCGTATGGAAGGAGAATAATCAAACAGGGAAACACTGACGCTCACCGGTGTTTATTTTATCCGCAGTCCAGAGACTTCTGCTTAAGCACAAATGGCTGCAGGACAACACATATTATTAACCTAATCCGAACACTTTATACACAGCGGCGCAGCAAACCGCCATCTCCAGCGAGGCTCGGCCAGTCACGCCATCGAGCGGGGCTTAAATCTCGAGGGACGCCGCCAACGTTTCGTCTTCGAGCTAAGCTAATGTTTCATTCTCTGGTCGTTCATCATAAGTAAAGGCAGTTCAGAGCGAACAAGCCTCGCAGAAATGACATTTATATAAAACCAATTTGTTTTCATGGTTACGTTTTGATGGGAAGCTAACGAGCTTCCTGAGTCCTGTGTGGCAGCTTCACACCATTAAAACCAGGTTAATGTGGGAAATGGACGTTTTAGTTCAGTGAACATGTCGTGTCTCATGCTTCAAGTCACCAGTCCAGCATTAATAAACCAATACCACAGTGTAACCTTAACCAGGCGCTGCGAGTGCCCAAACACAACCAGAAATACACGTATTTCTCTTGTCTTTATTGAGGTTTTTGGTGACCATTAAGCTGTTAAACATGACACTTCCACACAACTGAAAACAGGCCACATGACACAACTCAAAACTTTTCAGTAAAATCTTGCTTCATATACGTATAAATAAAAAAAAAAAAAAAAAAAAAAAAAAAAATATATATATATATATATATGTATAGAGAGAGAGAGAGAGAGAGAGAGAGAGAGAGAGAGAGAGAGAGAGAAATGCCAAGCTTTGGCCGAGCAACTGCAGAACAGCCTCAAGGCTTTCATTATGAAAATGAGAAAATGTGTATAATTTAGCTGCAAACTGCAATTCCAGACTGACTGAAGCCATTTCGTGCTCAACAGAAAGAAGCAGCAGCGAGCTGGTTTCAAAGTCACTTCAGCTCGTTTAATTCAGATTCAAGAAGGAATGAGACCAAACACACACCTGCTTCATCATCACAGAGAACGCAGACTCAGACTCTTCATCAGGTTTGAATGAAGCTCGATGGGAAGGTTCAGGACGGAGATCAGGATGTTTCCTGTCAGTTTAATCAGGATTACTCAAAGAAATGTTCAGGTTTGAGCAAACATGTGATCCGCCTGACACAATTAAAATGACTCTTCAGACTTTGGTTGGCAAAATATTTTATGTACAATTAGTAGAGGTAGGGGTAGCACACTCCAGGTAAGTAGCTACCTGGAAGAAAATGTGTCTTCATCAAATGTCACACATAAAAGCACACAATAAAATATTAAAATGTCGGTAAAAATAATCTTTTTCCTTCTCTAACGATGGAAGAATGGATGGAAGAATGGATGGACGATGGCTTGGAAACATGTAAGTGTTCAGTGTGGAGCCCGTTTACACTCAGGGAAAACGCATGTTTTCGTGTGGTTTGGCCTCTCGTTTAGACACCTTTTTCCCTTTTTCATGGAAAACGATCATTTTTAAAAACTCTGGCCAAAGTAGAGATTTCTGAACACGCCGGTTATTTGTTGGCGTGTAAACAGGGTTAAACGAAACGTGACAACATGCGACTGAAAATACGTAACGACCTTGTTGTACACTTGTACACTCGCGCCCACAGGTTTGGCATAGTTATGATGCGCTCGATGACGTATTTATCCAGGTTCATGTAAACGACAACATTTTTGAAAACGGAGGGGCCAAAATATCTCTGTCCAAAATACCCTGCTACGTGTAAATGAGTGCAAAACAGATGAAAGAAAAAGCCAGAAAACAACACAACCAGATTCTGGTTGTCTGAGACTCAAAAGAATGAATGTTCAGACAGCTAATAATGCTAATCATCAGGAGACCGCAGAGGTGAAGGATGTTGAAAAGGGTTCGGCGCTCGTCTCCAGCTTTAGAAGGACATGATGTCACTGAGCGATGGCGTCCGGCCAGTAAAGACCGACATCCATCGATTAGAGGAGTGTCGGTCTACTGGAAACCCAATGGTGATGGTATGGGGGAGACATTTATAGTTATACAGAGTATTTTTGACAAGGTGTTGAAGCCAAAAAGCAGACAAGAACAGAACACATGGGAGAGACTGCAGGGTGAAGCATGACGCTGTGATACTGGAACAAATCTGAGCTTTTGAAAAATGACCAAATCTGACTTTTGTTTGAGCAGATTTTAACTTTAAAGCTTTTAAAGAGTCACCCTGACATCACAATTTGATCTGCTCCCAGAAGGATGGACGAGGTTCACCTCTTTAAACAGCCCAGCAGTTTAAGAACAACATCTGTGGAGGAATGAAGGGATTTCACCATCTACAATCCATATTATCATCACAACATCCAGAGAACCTGCAGAAATCTGTGTGTAAGAGACAAGACTGAAGACCAACAGAGTGACCTTTGACCTTTCAGGCAGCACTGCAAGAACCAACATGATGGTGTAAAGGACGTCACTGCGTGGACTCAGGAACACTTCAGAAAACATCAGTGCAGGTTCAGACTGAAGACCTGGTTCAGACCTGTCCCCCATTGAAACGTGTGCAGCATCACGAAGCACGACATGTGACATCAGAGACTTTGGAGCGACTGAAGTCGTATTTTAAGCAAGAAAGAGGAAGCATTTCACTTTGACGACTTCAACAATCATCAGCTGCAAACACTGACCGCTGGTGGAAACAGCTGAACATGTGAGCGTGTCGGCTCCAACGTTAAACATCTCGTTTTCAGTGGGATTCAGGTGATTTCTCAGTCATTGGATTCTGTTCTTCTTCATGTTTTACACAACAGCTGCTCTGTGATGTACTTCCACTGGGGGACAGACGTAATGAGGGCAAATTAAAGGGTCACAGAGGAGAGGAAGTAGTGAGAGAGGAGGAAGTCCTAACACGCACTCACTGAATCATCGTGAAGGTCAGATGGCGTGAAAGTTAATCGATCGGCGTTGGTAAGGATGATTGCAGTACGCGCTCGGAGGCTTTCGTCAGGATTGACTCGCTGAGCGGCTCATGAACCAGATGAGATGTTGACGTCGTAGTGTGCTCGCACTATTTCACAACTATCAATATGCGATTTATTCTTCTCTATCATATCCCTCTGTATGGAAGTATGTGTTTGTGTGGGCGGTTTATTTTCCCATCAATATGCAAAGTATTAAGGCCGGCGTATTCGCAGAGCCTCTCAAGTCATTTGATTGTGAAGATGCAGCTTATTCAACAGGATGCAGTGTGACGAAGAGGAGGAGGGAAAGAGTCTCTGCAGCTTTCGTCTTAATCTGCTTCCCTGATTGTACGTCTGCATGTGCTGCGCCGCATGTATGATGAGTGATGAAGAGCATGAACAGCTTAAACCTTCACGTCTGCACAAAGTGTGTCTGTGTGAGCGTTTGACTTATATATCACACACTGTAAGACGTGTCCAACACAACAACAGAGATGAAAAATCGTTAGAAGCACACTCTTTCCTTCACAACAAAAACACATCAACTCCTCTAATTTTCCTTCTTCAGCAGCAAAATGTGTCATCCACACACACACACACACACACACACACACACACACACACACACACACACACACACACACACACACACTCAAAATGATTTTTTGAAGAGGGCAGGTAGAAACTTGTCAATAGCTGCAGCGTTTTAGACGTGAAGAAGAGAGAAAAAGAAGCATTTCAGTAAAACCAGAACTCATTATGTGGTTTACAAAAGCAATAGAGGGGTGGGTGGGCTGGGAGAGAGGAGGAGGTGGAAAAGAAGTAAGAGAGAGAGAGAGAGAGAGAGCGATAGGCAGAGAGGGGGAAAGAGACTCTATTCACACCCCTCTGCTGGAAGATGCAAGGTCAAGAACACTCAGCATGACAAGATGAGTGACTGGAGGGGAGTTTAAAGCAGAATCTGTTCCATTAAAATAGCTGGAAATCAGACAAGTGTGGCGCCTTTGAGTGTGTCTGTCCACACGTCACAGGAAGATGGACAGATCTGGATCAGCAGACAGACAGACAGACAGACAGACAGAAGATCCTTTGAATCAGGTCCTCTCCAAACGTCGGTTCTGTGCTCACGATGGAGCTTAAAGACGCAGCTGAAACAGTGTGATCGCGTGTTAACGACTCATTAAGCTGCACTGATGCGCTTTGTTTTCTCTGCACTGTCTTTATTTATTTAATGTGTCCATAAAACCTCTTCTCACCTGTTAGATGCCAAGTTGAACCAGAATCTTCTAACGGTCCGTTAAGCAGATCTACTGAGGAGGACTGAGGGGGACTGAGGAGGACTGAGGGGGACTGAGGAGGACTGAGGGGGACTGAGGGGGACTGAGGAGGACTGAGGGGGACTGAGGGGGACTGAGGGGGACTGAGGAGGACTGAGGAGGACTGAGGGGGACTGAGGACAGCTGCCTGAAGACCTCCAGCTCACTGCGGCACTGCTCTGTTTTGATTTGCTGTTTTCACATTTTTAATCATTCACTGGTTTAAGTTTTCTTCTTCTTGTATTCTCTGTGTCGGCCTGTTTATTCTCACATCACTCGGTGTTTTATTGTGGTGTTTGCTGTAAAGCTCTTTCTAGCACTGCTTATCATAAGTGTCACAAAATAAACTCTATTATTATTATTATACTTGTCACTGAGTACGTGCTCAGAAACGGCTGTCGTGCTGTTTGGTGAAGGAGCACTGAGCACTGAGACCATCCTGATAAACACTCTGCACCTGACATTTAAAACATGCAGGCAAAATAAGGTGTCAGGTGAGGCGTCGGGGTGATAAATTCTCACTTGCTGAAACGTGCTAAAGGCATGAATTGAACCTTTAAGACTCTGATATACGCCATGACACGGACGTGGACCGGGAGCTGTGATCTGACTGCAGCGGCTGTCTGCTGGCTCAGATTCATCCGTCCTCTGGTCCATCACAGTCCACAGCGCAGACTGTGGGCTGCACAGACCTTCAGGCCTGCGAGCAGAGCAGAAGGTAAATCACACGAGCCTTCGATGTGTCGCAGCTGTGCAGATGCAGAAGATGATGCGTTCAAACATGGCAGGAAAAAGGTGAATTGGCTTTTTGCTTCGTAGCTTGATGTGTTTTCATTCACAGTGATGAAGGTGAGGAGCAGGGTTTGGTGCTCTGTCAGGGTTTAGCTGGAAATTTGACAAATATCTTCTTTTAACAGCCAGACCTGAATGTCCTTGTTTTGGTTTTAAGTGTCAAGGACAACATGACATGAAAGCAGCTGATTTTATTTATTTATCAGCCTTCACAAACGCAGAGACAAAAATATTTCAGCTTGTCATATTGCAGGTGTAAGTTTTACTATCTCAGGAAATGAGTTTTTACGTGGGTCAAAATGACGCTTCCTGTAGGACTTACCATCAGCAGCATCACAGTATTTGTACTATGAGACACAGCATTGTGCCTGTCCTGACACAGCTAACAGCTGTTTGTCTCAGCAACTCAGTTTGTAACTCAGTGACAGATTTTTGAGATCTAGACTACAAATCTGCCATTTCAATAATCTGACAGGATCATTGTTTACACTCTGTACATCCTGCTGCACCATTTCAAGCATTCCCTTGATTTCTGTGCAGTTCTGGATTCTCGACTTGCAGCCGAAATGATCTCAGAGAGGCCGGATGAAGGACCGGCGATGGAGACTCCGATGAAGACGACCGAGACGATCGCTGACAGCGTTTCCTCAGCTGACTGAGGAGCCTGTCAGACTTCACATGAGGGATTGACTTGGAAGTTACCCCCGAGCGTCAATCCAGGTCAGCGCAGCCGTGAAGGTGAACAGACAAATGTTTGTGTCTCGTGCAGAAGATCCTGAAGATAACACATATTTTTTATTCCCTAACGGCTGGATCATGTTACACATCACCTTCCTTTGAGAGAAGACACCACATAGAATAAAGATTTGGACCAGTTTTCCCCCTCTCATGTTTTCACAGCGTGAGCAGCCTAACTTTGCACGTTCAGCTCAGCAGCTGTTATCCTGCAGCTTCCACGGATTTGATGCTGAGTGCTTTCCATCGACCACGACTGTCTGAGGTGGAGACACGTCACGTGCTGGGATCGGCTCCCAGCTCGAGCTCAGAGCATCCTGCTGCTGCGTGCTGACGAACAAAAACTCTACTTGTTAATTGTATGAAGAGCAGAAAAAGCCTAAAACACACCAGAAACATCAACAGTGAATCTCATCCTGATAGAAATCTATATTTCATCACATCTGCTCCGCTGAGGAGGACAAACTCTGCTGTTCTCTGTGATGAAGGACTGTTTCATCATGGACGGAGTTGGCTGAGCTGCTTTCACACTGTCTTTCATTGAGATGGATAATTAATTCATCTTCAATTAGTCCTGATCCTCGACTGCACAGCGCCGTTTCCGCCCATCGTCAGACTCCATGTTTTTAATACAGACCCGGGCCCTCCGCCACAGCGGCTCCAGCTGAGGGTTTTAATCAAGCATCCCTGTGGGAAGGATGTCCCTGTGACTGAGGTTATCTCATTTCCTCAAACAATGCTCTGCAACTGCCAAAGGTGCCACCTTGTACCTTTCATGAGGCTGTTCTATTACTGAAGAACAGACATTCAGTCCGCTGAAATTACATCTCGTGACGTCTTTGACGACTCCAGAGAGAACTCATCATCCATCAGAAGGCCGACTCCAGGAAAATGTGTCCTTTGTTCCATTTTGTCAAATACATTTTCAGCTGGTTTTCACTGTGTTACTAAAGGTCCAGCTGTTACAGGACTGACTGTATGTGCTTTATATTGTCAGAAATAGGCAGAAAATGAGCGCTGACCATTTAACGTCTCTTTAATTCAGAATGAAGCAGTTTGAGAATTGAAATCGGTGTTAAAACAAGAAAAGGAGATGCAGAGGAAGTTAAAGTGATGTGATCAGATCAGCCCGTTTCCACAGGACGGATGAAAAGCATCATGGAGTCGTACACAACACATCCCCAAACATCAGAATACACTGAGTATTGTTCTTCTTCTGTCCGTTCTACTTCGCAGCGCCGCGGTCCAAAACACAACACAAAGGTAGCTCCATCAAAAGAGCCGCTTCAAGAGAGGCAACACCACTTCACTTCAACGTGCCTTCCTGTCCTTTATCTCCGCTTTTCTTCTTTCCACCGAGAGGATCAAGTCGTCCACGCTTGTACCTGCGTGGCGTTACAAGAGGAGACGCTTTAACTGCTAATATCAGCACTCCAACATAATCTCCTGAGTCCAGACTGAGCATCGTGCGTAACAATCCACAGTCCAGCTTTAATTTGGACGCTTCCTAAAACATAACTTCACTCTTCTTGTTCCAGTTCAGGATTCAGGCCAGTATTCCTCATGTGTCTAAGAATAGGAGCGTTGAGATGTGGGTATCCAGGGAACATGGAGTCACTGTTAAATGTACAGTCATGCAGTCTGACAATTGATCCTACTGGGGCGTCTATTCTGAGAAGGACTCGTGTTGCTGTATTTATCAAGTATCATCTGCTATTCTGAGAGGCTGTTTAAAGCACCAACCCTGGCCGCTTAATCACAAGTGCCCCACATGAGCCACGCAACTGCAATTCACATTTTGTAAACTGTGATAAACAGCTGTCACCACTTCTGGCGTGCGAAGCAGAGAACAGGCCTCGTGATCCCACCAGAACTATTTTAGAATCCATTTCAGCTCGAAGTCTGGAGAGGAGAAGAAAGTCGACGTTCCCGCAGCGTGCAGACAAAATGGCACTACAAATCATTTCAGCATCCTCCCTGTGATAGATTGAGCTTGTCTGCTACTTCGAAGGCGACTGATTGGGCCCCGTAAAATGCAAAGTCAGCACATCTATAATCTTCCAGGATCCCCAATCAGATGTCTCATCTGGAATGTGCAGAAAATCTGCCTGAGTGGCAGAGCGCCGCTCAAATATCACGGATATAAAACATGAAATACAATAACCTCTAACACTTTTACTTTGCTTTGTTCGGCTCAATAATCGGTTTTCGTAATGCCAGCGAGACCAAAGTGTGTTGGTTCAGTCCTCTTCACCTCCGAAATGAGCACATTACTCAGTTTACTTTGAAAGATGGGGACCTTGTCATAATACATTCAGCCAACTCACAAGTTGTCTCAATCAAACCAAAATCAATCCTCCATTAATCTTTGTCGTTGCTCTGATCCATTTATTCATTTCAGCGACCGGCGATGTCTGGGGAATACATCCATCATCGCTTCCTCTCCCTCCAAATTAAACTCTGTCATGAATTATCACAGAGGTGCAACAGAGCCGGCAAAGTGTTTACATCCAATCAATATTCTGAGTAATCAATGCAAATTATCTGTATGCAGTGTGTGGAAATGGAGACGGAGCTCAGAGAGAGTTTTCACAGCGTCGCCTTTTTAACGGGCAGAGCTTTCAAACCCAATCGTCCGACGAGTCATTCAACAGCAGAATAATTTAGCAGAAAAAGGACAGCAGTCGCCCGCCAGTGAGCCCAGAGACCACACGTGGCTGCCAGGCAGCGAGACGTCTCGGGAGGGAAAACCTCTCGTGGACCTCAGACACTGATTTATCAAGTCAAGGTGAAGCAGTGGAAAAGTGACAATGATCAAAAAGCTCATCCACAAACATCAGTCAGGGTTTGAGCGGGAAGACGACCGGACGCTTTCCACAGGCGGAAAACTGCCCGAGGAGACGCAGGAGAAGTTCAATGAGATTCACCAATGAAGAAGGTTGTTTTTTTGTCGTACCAGCTGGTTTTATTATGACAATGCACACTTGAAAAGCAAAAAAGCCTTGGCATCCTGCAAAAACCAACATTATGACAATACGAGTCACTCGCTTTAGCCTGCATCGAGCAGCCGCTGAGCGGGCTGCGCCGTACATTATTATTGCAAAGGGTCACTTTCAGTTGAAACTCATGAGCAAACAGAAGGACATAAAAATAAAATTTGTGATTACATAAAATATCGGTCATTCCATCTTTGTATAGTGGGAGATACATTTTGATATGCAAACACACACAGTAAAATAAAACACTTGAAATATGTGACCCATGACAAAAAAAAAAGAAAGTGTACATAATTGAATCATAATTGAACTTCTAGGCTAAGATTTTACAAATCACAGAAGACTAATCATTAATCATGTTTTCTTTTAATAATCAAACAATTTGAGGCTGTATCAAAAACTTTGTAAAAAAATTAGAAGGAGATTTTCATTGACAATTTTTCAGTCAGCTAATTACTGGAAATTCAAGGTTCTTGCTCGTCTCTGAATCTCTGCCTCAGCGTCGGCCACTCGCCTCCTCCAAAATGTGAATATCTGTACAATCCCGTGTGGGAGAGTCTCCATGGCACACAGCGTTTCTCCTCTCACTGGAGAGCAGAGCGCCTCGTTACATAAAAAAATAATTCTCCCTGCTCCAAAATAAACTGAAGGGGTCTTTTTCCTGTTTGCGTACGTGCTGGAGGTACTGCGTGGACGTGGAAAAGGGCGGAAATGTACTTTTACTGTGTTTTTGAACCTCATCTAACACCAAACTGAGGTCATGCTGCATGAAACTTTACACACCAAACTCTGCATTTCTGAGTTAGTCTGATCATCTGTTTCCTAATAAAGACAGCGGCTTGTTTTTCTCTGGCTAACCTCGTTTCACCCAGTGTTCTTGTTGCTTACACCTTATCGAGCCTGTCAGACCTGCTGAGGGGATGAGGGCGACTGAGAGGAAGGTGTTTGTTTCATCTCACGCGCTGTGATTGACAGACCGCTCAATCAAACAGGAAGAAAGAGCCTCTGCGGCTTATTTTGGCGAGGCGATCCCTTTCTTCACGCTTTCCTCCACCGCCCAAAAAATATAGCACGATCTATCAGAACATCTTCCAGATATACAGTGAATTTTAAAACCAATGAAACAAACAAATTATTTATTATTCATCTCTAAATCTTTTTTAGGCTACCTTGTTATTCTCATCTTTACTAGACATTGTGAATAAGGATAGAAACAGACAACTAGTGTTAAAAGGCAAACCGTATTGAATCTGAATAAACACACCCACTCATCCACACACACACACACACACACACACACACACACACACACACACACACACACACACACACACACACACACACACACCTCGGCCTCCCGGTCTCTCGTGTCGTCTGCAGGGCTGATCTGAGATCCCGCTGAGAGCTTTTTTCATTCGCAGAGAATCTCACTCTTTATTAAAAACACGAGCTGATGCCTGCAGTGGTCTGATGGCAGTTCACTGTCTTCTCGTATTATTTCAAAGCAAGACAAAAGAAGAGTTGTTAGGCAAACAGTTCAGTCCAGAAAAAAAAGATAATAACCTTGGGATAATGAGAAAAAACAAAACAAATAAAAGCCAGTATTTTAAATGAACAGAGGAAGAAATGAAATGCTGGGAAGGGAGAACACGACTCCCGATCGCCGCCTCTGACCAACTGGCCGATCCCAAAGCCAACGTGACGAAAATTTGTTTGTCTTAGGCCACTGTAGTCGCTGGGCTACCACGAAAACAGTAGTCCCTCCCAGCTGTTTCAACCAATCATCCCATCCATTTACTGTAAAACCCCACCCACCTCATGACTGCCCCTCCCAAACCAAAGTCCCCTGTAGCTGTTTTGTACTTTAGCACCTCTTTTCTTCGCTCCCTGTAAATGTCCAGACAGACAGACACCAGAATGGAAACCGTCACAGTTCCTCAGGCATCCCCTCCCTCCACCCTATGAGGGGAGGGTTAAACAAGTCTTAGGGGGGCACATATGGAGGTGGAGATCTGTAGGGAGTCATGTTCTTGGGACGGGAGCCTTTGCCCTCCATGGGAGTGGTGAAGGGTGGCGGTGGCTGGTAGGGAGGCGCATTCGGGTCCTCGTCTCGCAGAGCTGTGTACTCCCCCAGCAGCTCCTGGTTGAGGGGAGTGGTCTCTGGCGTGGCCATGTTGGGGTACTCTGGGGGTGGAAGCGGGGGCTTCTCTTCCTGTAGAATCAGGGGCATACTGGAAGATGGAGGGGGCTTAGAGTCGTCAAGTTCGTCTGCAAAGATAATCGGCACTCCTTTTTTGATGAAGGTGGCCTGGTCCTCGATGGTCAACTTGCCCTTTCGTTTCTTCCTATAGCAGATCATCGCAATGATACCTGCTATCAGCAAGATGGCTGCCACCACCACGGCGGGAATGACTGTGTGGAGATAGACGTCATCGGTGCTCTGTCGGCCCGTTCCCAATGCTGGAGTGACTGCTGGAGGTTCTGGTATATCAATTTCTCCTGGTGGGATGAAGGAGTGTGTTCTGCAGCTTGCCCTTCCCTTGACCATGACGTCCAGTGGTGTGAACTCCGGCCCCATGGCGTACCTGAAGGTAGCTGTGGGTTCTCCTTCGTTAGTGGCGAGTATGTTGCTCATGGCTGTGAGCTGTTCCTTTGGACATGGGTGCTGTGGGAGGCTGGTGTTCGTCCACTCCACCACAATGGACCCTTTGCTGATATTTCTTAGACTGACCGTACTGCTGTTGCGATCCCCCAGAGCATATGCCAGCTTCTTGACCAGAAGGATCTTCTTGTGGATGTCATTTGTCACTGAACGTGGCTCTCCGTCAAACCGGGCCGTGAAGATCACAGGGGTCTTGTCATTGATGGGCCAACGGTTCACACGGACCTCAAAAGCATCAATTGCATTCAGGCCACCTTTGTCAGTCGCCTGCATGAAGTATTCATGTTTCCCCACATGCTGGACATCAGGAAGGCCGTAAAGGAGCTGGCTGGTGGTGTTGAACTGGATCCAGGAGCCCTCTCTAACTACGTCATTGTGGTTCTGCCTCAGAGTTAGACGCAGCTTGTCTGTTGTGCCATCCTCTTTATCAAAGAATGTATCAGACGGGATCTTAACCTCGAAGTAGGTGCCCACCAACGCATTGACCTGGTCAATGGGGTTACGCAGGACAGGCTTCTCATTGTATGGATCCGGGATGACACCAGGTGATGGTGTGGTGCGCCTGGATGTCTTAGCTGTGGAGGTCTTTGGCTCTCTGGGCACCGGTGTGGTTTTGGGTCTCTTAGGTTTCTTGGTGGGTCTTCTGGTAGGTGTGGGTGGTGTGGCAGTGGCCTCCACATAAGTAGGCCTGGTCATGGTTGGCTGAATGAGAATATTGCTTGTGGTCTCCAACACCCTTGTTGGTTGAGGGGGTCCCAGGGTTGGGGTGTGGGCAATAGTGTCACGGATTCTGATCGTCGGCCTGCCTGGTAGGGGAACAGGGCCTCTTACCGGCGGAGCAGAGCTTTCTGTTGGCGCAGCAATAGAGGGGGAGGAGAGGGTTGGGATAATCCTCACTGGAGGCTCCACTACAGTTGTTGGAGGAAGCACTGCCAGGACAGGCGTTGGAGTGTTGTTTAATTGGCGTCTGACCCGCTTGGGGACATGCGGCTTCTTGTTGGCAATGTGCCAGCCCACCACAGGGTAGCCCAGCTTGGCTGACATTGCGCCCTCCTTAGCAGGACCCTGGACGCTGTTGATATTTGGGACTGTGCTCTGCTCCAGCGAGCAGCCGAGCTTCCAGGACAACAGAGCTCCATTCTCCACCACCTGCGGAGACATTGAGGATTGTTCATCTAATTATCCATCTGATCAAATGACATGTTCAATTATTCACTCACTCACAAACATTTACTTAATCCACAAAACCAGATACTCGTGCGCTCAGCAGCATCCATTCTCATTTATCATTTACTCACCTTTTTAGCGTTGCCTGGTCCAGCCATGAAGGCAGACATGTCGAACAGCCGGTTGTTGACCACAGGGAGTATCTTCATGTGCTGCAGCCCCACCCCAGAGAAGCTCCTCATGTTATCCAGGAGCTCCACCCTCTGCTCTGAGGTCATCTTGGTCAGATCTGCATCCAGGATCACCGTCAGCACCGTGACCGGCTCCTCGTTGCCACACATGAACGGCTGGACGTCGTCTTCAGTCGAGGCCTGGTTGGACGCCAGCTGGGCTGAATCTGCGTCCAAATGATCCTCAGGGTGCACCTCGATGGAAAACACCTCTGAAGAAGAGGAGGATTTGGTGTGGTTGGAGATGGATACAGAGATGTAATGGACACCTTTGTCCTCCTCCAAAGGTAGACCCTGCAGGATTCTGCTGCTGGCATCCCAGTGGAGCCAGGCAGGGAGCGACTCCTTCCCCATCTCTGTGATCTGCAACACAGACAAAAAAGGAAGTGAGTTGATGAGATAATCACAAATAAACCAATGACAGAAACACTATGATCAGAAACAAGAGGACAGTGAAGGCCTCACAGATGTTCAGATGCACAACATTTGGCGACAGCAGCTGCTTTTATTGGATATGCTGTGGTATGTACCAATGAAACCTCACAGTTTGTATTTCTCACTGTCTTTGTATTCCAGTGTGTTATTATTTCTCTAAATTCATCTGAACTAACTGCTCTTTGTGCTTTATTTTGAAAGTTTTGACAGGCAGTGATGCAGGGATAAAGGATCGGGCTATGAGCTAAAAACAAGCCTCCACACAGCACACAGACGCTCTGAAGAGCGCCGCCATGAATTGCAATTCAAGCTCGACTAAAATTAAAATAACTTGGCCAATTATACGGCCGGGGACGTCCCCGTGGCAGGAGGCTGATGGAGAGAAATGGATCGCGGGGGAGTGACGATGCATCCACACGCATAAATCCCCAAACAAGAACAAATGCATCGCGTGCTCCCCGGCCCCTACAAGTTAATTCTGCGGCTAATAAATCCTGGTTGATAAATTATGTAGAGGCAGTGCTCCCCAGACACATCATTAATGCTCTAACCAGCACACATGCAGCGCCGGGGGAAAACACACACACACATAAACACACACACTCACACATGCAGACGTACTGTACACAAGAACGGACACACTCTCACACACACACACACACACACACACACACACACACACACACACACACACACACACACACACACACACACACAAGGCCGCAGGCAGCCACACAAGGTTACACTCAAGGCTGAGGTATGACCACCAAGACATCAAGTGTGCGTGCACACACACACCTCTTGCTAGGAGCTAGGCCTTTAAAAACTGACCCCTCATGGACAATCCCTTTGAAAAGGTCTCCTGGAAGCATCCGCACCTCGAGGAGCTGCTTCTTCTTCTTCTTCTTCTTCTTCTTCTTCTTCTTCTTCTTCTTCTTCTTCTTCTTCTTCTTCTTCTGCTTCTTCTTCTTCTTCACTGCCTTCCAGCAGCGGTGGATCATTGTGGATGAATTTATTTTTGATTTGCGTTTCCTCTCTGTCAGGCCTTCTTCCCTCTCTTGTTCCTCTTCCTCTTTCTTCTCCTGACACCTCACCCCTCCTCTGCGTCCCTGCTTTCCTCTTTGCTGCTGTCATTACTTCAAAATGTCATTTTCTAAATCTGACAGCCCTTTTCATTGGCAGATAAAAGCTTATTTCTGAGGTGGTGACGCAGGAAGATGTCGTGATTCTTGGCCGAGAGGAAATCCAGCTTTAAAATGATTACTGCGGGAAACACAAATATTGTTTACGATTCAGTCCACACTGATAATTGCAGGTTGGAGGAAAACTGCACTGACAGTGTAGCAACAAATATCTTTTCTAACAGGACAAAATGTCTACTGCTGGTGACAGCGACGCCATTGGAAGCGCTGATGGCGTATATCTGGGAGAAACAAAGACACTGGTGTGTCTTCAGACGTGGCTCCTCCAGCAGTGTTTGATTGAATTTGTCACACTGAGCTCTGCAGCCTCAGAACTTCAAACCTCCTGCCTCTTGACGTGGCACGGCCAATTAAATCACAAAGAGACGATGAAGGACGAGCGAGTCGCCGGGCAGTAATGTCACCATAATTGTCCTAATTGCTCCGTAAATTATGAAAGCACAAAGATGATCTGCTGCCAATCAAATAAGGGTGACAGGTGGCAGGTTATTTCATCAGTTTGGCCTGAAGAGGTTAAAATCAGCAGCAAACAAAGGCTGCAGCACATCTGACATGCGCTGAAGAAGGCCCATCCTCCTCTCCATCAGCAGCTCCTCGTCCTGAGCTGGACAGCGTGGACAGACTGTCCTCCAGGTGAAGGCTGGTGGATCCCTGCCACCGGATCTCCTGCGGGCTCCTACCAGCCGAGCAGCAGAAGCGCTGTCAGCGCTCCTGACTCAGTAAGCTAAAACAAAAACACAAGCGCGCCTTTAAAACTCCTCCACCAACTCAGCAGAGAGCTTGTAGTTTCCTGCCTCCCTAAGAGAACATGAAAAATACATCAAATCCCCCAAAATGTCAAGAAAAATATTTCATATCTTTTCCTGGCAAAAGGCTTCAGCGCGCGAGAGCTTGATGTTTGGCCCTAAAGGTTATCGTGTGGGGCTGCACGGTGGCGCAGCAGGTAGTGCGCGTGCCTCACAGCACGAAGGTTGCCGGTTCGATCCCCGGGTCAGGCGGGGCCTTTCTGTGTGAAGTTTGCATGTTCTTCCCGTGCATGCGTGGGTTCTCTCCGGGTACTCCGGCTTCCTCCCACAGACCAAAAACATGCTCATTAGGTTAATTGATGACTCTAAATTGTCCGTAGGTGTGAGTGTGAGTGTGAATGGTTGTTTGTCCTTGCATGTGGCCCTGCAATCGGCTGGCGACCGGTTCAGGGTGTACCCCGCCTCTCGCCCATTGTAGCTGGGACAGGCTCCAGCCCCCCGCAACCCCGAAAGGGATAGGCGGTATAGATAATGGATGGATGGATGGATGGTTATCGTGTGCTCTCACAGACTCCTCCAGCCCTCCTCCAGCCCCCCCCCCCCCCCCCCCCCCCCCCCCCCCCCCTGCACAACACACACCACTGGCAAGGTTACGCATCAGCCCTCCGAAACAGCCAGGGAAAACCTGCATTTTGGAAGATTTATTTGGAGAAGCACAGCGGGCCAGGCAGCCAGAATGAAGGAGACTATAAACTATTTTCTGGGAAGCTATTAAGGTGGTGGCAAAGGCAACTCAGGGCAAAGACATAACATATAGAGGCACAGAGTTAATTTACTCGGGGCGTTTACTGAGCAGTATGATAACCTTTCAAAGCAGCTGTTACGTGCCTTGCTCAAGGACTTTTCAACAGGGAAATCACATCCTGTGAACCTGCAAAAAGATCCCAACCCTGCCCAGTTCAAAGCTATGTGGCTTTTGAGGAGGTTCACAATTACTTGAAGCAGCATGTACAATGAATGTTAATGCTGATGACTTTAAAAAGCCGAGGCACTCAGAGATAAGAGCGTGTAAAGTATGGCCGCCACCTCCACAGCGAGGCCACATCCTCCACCCGCAACTTAAAAGACTGCTAATTAAAATGAAATGAGTGATAATCTCATCAAAGTTTGGGGTCGTTTGATCGTTTTTCTCATTTTTTCCTCACTCACACACACACGCAGGCGTCGGCCACAAAGCCACCGTGACAATCGGCGCCATAAGCCACAGCGGCGGGCATGGCGGCGCAGCGGGCTCGGCTGACGGCGCATTTGAAGTCTGCGCGAGCGACAGGCATGAAACACCAGGAGACGTTATCGCACGTCACTGCCATCGTCCTTATTCCACTCTGCATCGCTGGCGTCACTCCCTCCGCCCTCTCAGCTGGTCGGACGGCAACACGGGCCGGACAAAAAGCGAAGGACGACCTCAAACAGCCTCTGTGCTGACGGCTAACGAGTCCAGTGTCAGAGTGGGAGGAAGGATGTCTGACTCTCATCAGTGATGCCTTCTGACAAACTGCTCATCTCTTCTTAGTGCCATGAGGGCAGTGGTACATTTACCCTCAGTACACTTTTGAGGTACTTTTACTTCACTTTTACCTAGATCTCAGAGGGAAATGTTGTACAGGTGATCTGTACCTGGTCAGGTTATAAAGCAGCCGCTCTGATTGGAGCCAGGCAGAAGTTCATGGCGCTGCACTGCTGCTGCTTAACGACTGCTTTCACTTTTGAACCTTTCACTTCATTTTGATGATAACACCTCCAAAAGTTGAATGTGAGTCTTTTAAGTTGTGTCTTGTCACTGAAATTCATCCAAATCTGACTGCGAATTTGACTTAAACCCTGATTAAAGACCTCTGAGCATGTTTAATCTTCAGGTTCAGCAGCGAAGGCGGCAGAATTTTAAAGTCATCGAGTGGAAATCTGTGACTCAGCTGACTCTCTTTGGCTTCCTGTCTGGAGGCTTCTACCTGCGACCGTGTCCATCAGAGCTTCAGATCCTCCTGCAGCAGCTGAGCTTCACGCCCTCCAGGTCACAGGAGAGCTCGAGTTTACTTTCATTCAACATTGAGCAGAAATAAATCAGATTTTTATTTCTTAAACCAGAAAGTGTTGTAAAATATTTTCTCTGCTTCTCTCTGTGGTTTCGTGTCACAGCCGAAGCCAAACAAACCACATATTATTACGTCCAGACGGACAAATAGTGTATATTTACAACCCCGAGCTCTGCTTACGTCTCATGACCTGCTGATGCAGCACAGTATGCATGAAGCTGCCTTCATCAAAGGACAGACGCACCTGCACCAACACACACACACAGCCCAACAGCCGAAGACACTCAGACGGATTTGGACGTTGACAAAGACGGCGAGGACGAGGAAGAATGGAGAGAAAGAAAGCGAGAGGTCAAGCAAGAAGAATGACGGAGAGAAACAGATATTACGAGGAGGCGTCGAGCCTCTTGTGCAGGGAAAGAAAGCAGCTCATTGTTGCGGCGAGAGGAGGAGACGGAGAAAGGAGGCCATTGTTACCGGGGACCCGCCTGACAGCTCGACAGATAAGCCTCATATTTTGGAGGAGGTGAGGAAGGAGGAGGAGGAAGAGGAGGAGGAGCAGCCTGGGCATGCTGTTGTGATATGATGACTTGGGGGGAAATGAAACTCTGCGTGGTGGAGGAAGGAAAACATGAAGGGAAGAGGAGGTGAGGAAGAGGAGAGGCGGATGCATGGGTGGGGGGGGGCATGAACAGGGGATGATGGAGGAAGAGGCGGGGGAAGTGAGAGATAATGTGAAAAGGGATGAGAAGCGGAGCGAGACGAAGAGTAACCCAGCGTGGGGCGAGCGAGGAAGAGGCAGCACACAGGGAGAGAGAGAGGGGAGGCGAGGGAGGGAGGGGGGAGAGGGGACTGTTGGCATGGGCGAGCGTTTCCAGTGGAAAGTATGAGACGCAGGGGAGGACGGACGGACGAGCTATAGAGTGAGGGGGGGCCGGGGGGGGGGGCTACCGGGCGGGCGGATGTTTACGAGGGGAAATCGTCCTTTTTCTAGAGACAAGAGTCCTGCAGCTGTCGCACGTCAGCGTGTGGACAGAACGACACGATCTGAACGGAAAGCTGCAGAGAGCTGAAGCAAAGCGTCCGTTCACCCAAAACACAAGAATCCACTGAGGACGACACGCAAACACAGACACGGATCTGATCATTCAGGGAGTCTCTTGGACTCGTTCTTTGGTGGAAAACCAGTGAAAACCGCTTCCAGCATGGTGGATTGTGTGGATCCTGTTTCACATCTCCTGCCCTGCCTCTCATCTCATGTCCCGTCGCTGCACATCAGCCGCTCTCCCTTCAATCACCTCGTTCCCACCATTCACCTCAGCTGCATCCCATCATCAGTCCCTCACTGGTCTGTCTCCAGCCACACTGCCGTCCCCTGATCGTCCCGTGAGCGTCGCCCAGCTTTCTGTTTGGATTCCCCCCCTCCAGCAGAGACTGATACCTCAAAACCTGGACATGACACTGCATGACATAATCTAAACAACGGTCACACACGCCGACCTTTGACCTCATTCTTCAATAAGACAATGTACCATGCAGCTATTACACATCACTGTCATTGTAAAGCATAATTTAATTATGAATTAACGGCTCCTCGACCATAAAACCCACCAGGCACGTCCAAACCCGCGCACGTCAAAATAAAAGCATCGGAAGCTGAGTTAGGAGGTTTTCACCGGATAGGCATGAAGCTGAATGGAAATATTCTGAGACGAAGAGCGTTCCAGGAAAAACAGACGCTTTCTATTAATAGGCTGCACGGCAGGACGGCGCAGAGACAGACGTCCGCGGGAATCGGTCCCACGAGCAGGAAGTGACGAGCCGTGGGATTAAACCGTTTGCTGCGCACGAAAAGAGGAACTTTGGTCACAAACACGGACGAACGCAGGAGGAAACAACTGCTGATACACCGAGTGTGTGTGTGCATTGATCCACACGCACACACACACACACACACACGCACACACACACACACACACACACGCACACACACACACAACCTGAGCCACAAATACACTCCCATTATACACTCATTAAAGTGTAATGATGGAGAGGCTCTCAGCTATAAAACCTGCACTAAAGTACATGTTCTCTCTCTATCGCACACACACACACACACACACACACACACACACACACACGCTGTGGTAAACCTGGTTGCCAAAGCCTGCAGCAGAACTCATAAAGCTCTCCCCCATTCTCCGTCTATGTCTCTCTACCTCTCTCTCTCTCTCTTGCTTGCAGCTTACAACAGTGAAAGGCTGCTCAGGAGCCGACAGGAGCTGGCCATTGTTTGAATCCAGCTGTGTGTGTGTGTGTGTGTGTGTGTGTGTGTGTGTGTGTGTGTGTGTGTGTGTGTGTGTCAGCTGCTGCTGTTGACCACGCAAGAGCAAAAGGGAAATAAAGAGAGTGTGAATGTGTGAAGGCAAAACACAGGAGGCTGAACATGTGTGACGGCAGTGATGGCTGAAGTGTGTGTGTGTGTGTGTTATGACAAGGACGACTGGAAGGCGAGCGAGGAGACGAGCACAGCTTGCCGCCTATGCAGCAGTCGTCCCATTGGTTGGGTGGGAGCAGCCTCGGCTTAGCAAACACAATGCTAACACTAGCTACTGCGCTACGCCGGACAGCGGGAGGACGGAAAATAAAGCAGAGAGTAAACAAAGTCCTGCGGAGACAGATGTTGTGTGAGTGTGTGTGAAAGAGAGAGAGAGAGTGTGAACAGAGCGAGAGAGGGAGAGGGAGAGAGAGAGAGAGAGAGAGAGAGAGAGAGAGAGAGGAGAGAGAGGAGAGAGAGAGAGAGAGAGGAGAGAAAATGAGCTGGAAGGACACAGAGATGCTGAAAGAATGAGGTGAAAGACTGCGCACACACACACACACACACACACACACACACTGTATGCAGTACACGTATGTGCTTGCATATGTGTGTGTGTGTGTGTGTGTGTGTGTGTTCAACCCCGCCTGGAACACAAGCAGCGGCTGTGTGTGTTATCTGTGTCTCAGCTTGTGGCTCGTTTTCTGCAGACTCTCAGCTTCAGCTCTGACTAATGCTGCAGCCTCACCAGAATTACTCACTATCATCACACACACACACACACACACACACACACACACACACACACACACACACACACGCACGCACGCACATGCACATCTATACACACACACATCTATACGCACACACCAAATATCTTCACCAGTAGAAAATGTATTTTTAAGTCTGGAGGGAATCTGAGCCTGAGTAACAACATGTATATACACACACACACACACACACACACACACACACACACACACACACACACACACACACACACACACACACACACCTTTGTTTTAATTGTGTTCCCACAGTTTAATTTGACTTGGTGCAAACAGGCGAAGCAGCGACGTGTCGTCCTGTGATTTCACTTCTGCCTTTAAAATGATCTTTTCTCATCGCTCACACGCTATTGATTAGTCTGCTGATCATTTGCTCGACTTTATTTGATCTTTGAATGGTGAACATAACCTGAGTTATTTATTTAGTCCAGAGATGTTTCATTTGTTTCACATAAAACAAAGAAAAACAGCAAATCTTCAGAAGAGAGACGATGAACTTGTGTAACGTTTACATTGTTCGCTTGAAAAGTGACTTCAATGATGAATTTCTTATTAAAATGCACAGAAGAATCCCTTTTTATGGGATTTTACTGCACTCATAAAGCAAATGTGTGCGTTCGTCTCTGATTCGCTGATTTGACCTCAGATCAGAGGCAAAGAGAAAACTGTCCACTCAGCATTGAACGTCACACAGTGTGTTTGAGACGTGGAGCTCGATGCAGCGAAGAGGCGGGAAGAAGAGGAGGACAGCACTGAAGACGGAGCCGCAGGCCGAGTGACAGCGCAGTTAAATCCAGTGTGACGCGGCGACAATGGAGGGAAAACAGCAGACAATTAAACACTTCAGCAAGTTCATCATCTGAGACGCAGAAGAAAAGAAGTCAACCGCGATTCAGTTGTTCTGCAGTGAGACGTTTGACGGACTCTGTCCCCTCCAGCCGCCGTCTTCGCTGACAGGCTGATCGTCTCTCCTCCTCGTGGACGACCCGGCCGAGCCCTCGCTGTCCCTAGGTCAGCCATTATCCCCTCCGTCTTTGATGCCGTGTGAATAAAACATCAGCTATCTTTATCCGGCTAACGAGCTCTAGCGCCGACACAGCCATTAAATCTTAAACACATCGCTCGGGGATAATGAGAGACGCGGTGTGGACGAGCCGTTTTTGAAGTGGAGGAGATGGACGCGCTGCCGCCTGAGGAGGAGGAGGCGGAGGCTGGTCAATGCCGTTTGAGAGGAGATGAAGAACATGTGGAGAGTTTTTGATGCTGCACTGAACTGTGGCGTTCGCTCAGCTCGCCATTCATCGTCATCGTTGCACCAGCGCTGATCTGAGTGCAGATCTGCCTTCAGAACAATCCAGAATCAGCGTCTAGCGTCTAAATATAACCTGTAACCTTCACACACCAGACACGGCTCGGCTCACCGAGCCTGGAAAACCAATAAAAACAGCCGCCGCGCCGCAGCTCCGCTCTGGGTGACAACCAACCACGCTGGAGGACACCGGCCTGTCCAAAACCTGCGGCTGCTAGGCGACAGGAGGACACACCAGGACAACAGCAGGAGGCTGTCTCTGCGATGGTGGACGGACGCTGAAAGCATCTACTTTTACTCTTTCTGGAAACTTACGCCACCAAATGAGCTCCTTTTTTTCCCGTCCTGACTTTTCCTCTGGAGGTCGGGGAGCGACGCAGCAGCTGTAATTATGTGTGCCAAAGGTCAAATGGAAACTACACCCTGAAATCCAACACGGACGTGAAGCTATCAGTGTGACGAGCGGCCTTCGAGCGCGGAGTTTGTTGAATGCACAACGCTCAGCTAAAGCTACCAAACACCAAATTATGAATGAATTTATGGGAGCGTATAATTTGGAACATATGAATCAAAAAGCCTCGCCTGCTGTACGTTTAATTACATAGCAACACGGCCACCACCGCTCTGGTGCCAGTAAACCGATGGCGGCGTGCTAGCTTACAGCGAGGGTGACTCATATGTTCTGCTGTGTTTTTATCTTTGGGCTGCCTCCTCCCTCCTGCTCGCTTAATACCAGTTTTCCACTGCTGGCCTGCCAGCTAACAGCTACAGGGGCTCACAGGGCGAGTTTTCTGCAGCACAGGACGGCAGAGACGCCACGACGAAGAGCACAACAATGCTTTCATTGTAAGAGGGAGCTGTGAGCATCAGAAATTCAAGTTTTGAAAGGTTTCAGGAGCTAAACGGCAGAGAAGTGGCAGAAAGATGGCTGTGGTTTTAAAGGAAGGAGCGCCGCAAGAGGAGCAAAACAGAGGAGGAAGGAGGAAGAAGAATTGTTGCTCGTGTTGCAGAAATAAAGAAAAAACGCTTGTGTTGCAAGCTAATCAGCAGGAGCTGAAAGGAGACAGAAAGCTGCTGATGTGGAAGAGAGAGGACGGATAACAGTGACAAGACGGGGGAGGAGGGGGCGGGGGTCCTTCAATCATATGCAGGGAACACTGGAAATTTAACAAGATGCCAGCGAGAAGAAAGCAGAGGAGGAGGAGGAGGAAGAGGAGGAGGAGGAGGAGACGGTAATGAACTGAGGGGAGAGGACGCAGAGGGGAGGAGAGGAGAAAGTTAGCTTTCCCATCAAAATGCCCCCCAGAGGAGAGACCCTCGACCACAGCGAGGACCGTCTGCATTCATCAAGAGAGGAGCGAGTCAACAGCCGGCCAATGTGTCCTGACAGCACACACACACACACACACACACACACACACACACACACACACACACACACACACACACACACACACACACACACACACACACACACACACTGCTGAAAAATTCTCTTCTTCCCAGAATTAAAGTACAAAAGAGATTCAGCTCGCGTCAGGTCTTTCCTGGAATGACAGAGGAAAAAAAAGAAAGGGGGGGTAAGCTCGCCTGCCAGCCGGCCCATCGGCCAATCAGCTAATTACACTGGTAATTGTGGTAATGAGGCTATGGAGAGTGCTCATCTGTTGGCCAGAAAGCCCGTTCTTGCGGCCACTTCCATTAATAACGGTGGATGATGGGAGCGCGGCGGGCTCCGTCCATCCCAGCAGCCCCTCCATACAGAGGTCCCACCTTTCACCTGACGGCGTCGCACTGAATTATCACCGCCGCCGCCCCTCGAGAGGACTCAGAAATGGTTTCCAGGCCGGGTTGGACGTTTTGTTTGCTTTTCTAAAAGGCTAAAAAATGTAAGATCTGTCTCTTTAACGACGCTCAGACGAGGTTAGCCGAGCAGTAATCTGCTTTAGTAAAGAGGTCCGAGCACAAAATGACGTTTTAACACCATGTGACCATTCACGCCATCAGCAGAGTGTCTCAGCACCGCGTGCGTCAGAGTGGACTGATCACATGTTTTTATGCATCAAACAGACGAATGAGCGTCAGCATCAGAGGCCTCACTGGTCCTTTCAGCTTCATGTACCATAATCTGGATCCTGCAGGCAGCCAATCACACGTCTCACTTCCTGCCGTAAAGTCAGAGTATTGAACAATGCGGATACCACTGCTCTTTATTATTATTCTCATTTAAAATGTGCAAACCTCAGCGTCTCAAACTGACTGACGGATCATCCTCTAACGTGTAAAATCACTTTCTGACTGAAGTCTTTCACGCCAACATGTGTTTCAGCTCTGAGGTATGTCTGCTAATATGATCAAAATAGCACGTTTTTACTCTTAGCATTGAGGAAAACAAACATGCATTCTTCCAAAAAGCACATCTGTGCCTCACTAACCAAATGAACCCTCACATGTCTGATAAAATATGGATTTGTAGGCTCATATTTCCTGTCCCTGTTTCCAGGATGGTCAAATCACCCTGCGACCTCCTTAAAGCCTCCTCCTCCTCCTCCTCGGCTGACGTCCTGCCCACCCGGCTGAGGCTCCAGCCCGACGCGCTGTGAATGGATAATCGCCGCTGCATTCAGGGACGGGGCCCCGGCCGCTCAGTGAAAGGTGAATGGGCAGGCGGCTGTCACGGAGCTGCAGACCTCTCAAACTCTGGCAGATTTTCATAAGAAAAGGCCATTAGTATGAGCGCAACGCCAAGCTCAGAAATTGATTTGGCCTTTCGCTCCACAACCTTGAGCGCCGACCTTCGGAGTACCTGAGGGGGGACTCGCATCTGAAGAGGAGGGGGAGGGAGGCGGATGAAGGGGAAAGTGTTGAAATCTGTAACGGAGGAGAGAGCGGGAGCGGAGCAGCGTTGAAATTAGAAACGGAGGAAGAAGTAAACAAACTCTGCGAGGAAGAGGAGGGAGGCGTCGCCGCTGTGGACGGATCACACGGTCTGCGTCTGACCTGTGACCTTTCATTTACAGGAAAGGAGATTTCCCCAAAGGTCACGATCTTCTTCTCTGTTCATCCCTCGCCCGCCCGTCCTCCACCTCCTCTCCCTCCATTGTTCTTTCCACTTTGCCCATTTTTTTAGCTTCTTCGCCCACGCTGTCAACTCCCATTGGCCGTAAGAGGAGGCCCCGGCTTACAGTGTGACAGATATAATCAGGTTTGGAGGAGCAGCTTTGCCCTGTGGGAAAAATGGACAACGGGGAGGAAAGACAGAGGAAGAGGTGACGGGGTAAGAGGAAGATGAGCGGCGCGATTAAGAAGCAAGAAAGGGGGAAGAAGAGGAGGAGGCGAGGGGCGTGAAAGACTGCAGAAAAGAGAAGAGAGGAGGTGTGAGGAGGTGACAGAAGAGCAGAAAGAAGGAGTAATTAAGGACTCAAAGCGACGGTGACGCAATTAAAACGAAGCTCCGCCGCCATGTTTGATTTGAGCCGTCAGCTGACCTAATGGGCTCTGTACCAACTGTCACATGAGATACGCCTCACTTCCCTTTAACTTCCACACAGGACGCACGCGGCGCCCGCTGAGCCCGAGCGAGCCAATCAGCCGGAAGTGTGCGAACGTCCTCGCCCGCAAACCGCACGAAAACGTGAAGATGGATGAAACATTCAGGAGCGACTCCTTCAAAAACTGAAATCTACCGACTGAAGCTGCGAAAGCGGACCAAAGGAGGAGATCCAGACATCCTGGATCCTTCCTCCTCGCTCCTTTTAAACACGCGTGATGCTTTACACCGACGAGTCGTCTCTGTACAGTCTGACTGCCAGCCAATGAGCCGGCTTTATTAGCCGAGTTAAAAGTATGAGAATATTTTCACGCCGCTCGTCACCGGGGAGCTTGATTGATATGATCTGATGTGGTTTGACAGGGGTGGAAGAGAGGAGCAAGGGAGGGAGGGATGTGGAGGGAGAGATAGGACTTAAAAGCAAAAGAGGGAAGGAGGCGGGGGGCGAGGGGAGGAAGCGAGAGGCAGAATATGAAAGGCTGGAATGTGATGGAGGGAGATAAAGAGAGAGAGGAGGAGGAGGAGGAGGAGAGAAGATAGGGGTTTTTAAAGCAAAGAGAAGACAGGATTAACGGCGTGCTAAAGGAAAAAGAAGAAAAACAGGGAACGGATGAGCAGCAGGATGGATAGATAGCAAGGTAAGAGCAATGACTGGGCAGGGCTGAGGATGATGTGAGGAAGATGAAGGACAGGAAGGAAGGAGTGAACTATATTAAAGGTTTAGCCCCGAGGAGTGAGCGAGGGGAGAGGATGAAAGGAAGGACGGCAGGATGGAGGCAGGGAGAGAAAACACTGGGTGTAGCTAGCATATGTAGACAAAGTGTGTCTGGGAGGGGTGGAGGCAAAGAGATGGAGAAGGATGAGTTCGATCTGTCATAGCTAGAGGTGAAGTCTGCGAGAGGAGAGGAAGATCACTGACATTACGAGAGGAGAGAGGAGGATGGATGGCTGGGATTAGAGCCAGAAAGAGGAGAAACAGCAGAAAGACGAGAGAGGAGGAGGAGGAGAGCGAGGGCGAAGCCACTAAAGCCTCCGCCTCAGACACAGGCGACATATATTACAGGAAATTGGCCATCGTGGAAAATGCAGCGCAATTAAAAAAGGGCAAATTGCTCCGAATGGCTGCGAACGCCGGCCGCCTGTGGGCGGCGGCTGAGCGATGGTCGCGTCCGCGTCACCTCAGCGACGCCTTCGTCAGGCTAACGGCTCCTTTCTGATTGTTCTAAGAGTTCACCTGGAGTCAACCGACTCGCTGAGGTTGAAGCAACTGTACACCAACCCCGCCCCCACCCCGACTGCTTCCTCCTCGTGTCTGCGACTGCGCATACCTGTGGAGGCGTGTCATAAAGTCACGGCCGCCGTAAACCCCGAGGTTACGATGGAGCTGCTGGATCCTCTTTAACAGCCTGAAAACTGCAGACTTCTACTTATTTTTTGAGACGTTTGTGTTCGGTCTCCAGAAAACGACTGATTGGTCCCTGGTGCGACCACATGCCCCTCCTACTGGAGCGACTGGAAAACACGAGCAGCCCAACAAACAAACCGCTGACTCACCTTGACGATGTCCCCCAGGTAAACGTCCTCCATCTTGTTCGGCACCTTCATCTGGAAGATCCGACCCACCACCGCCGACGAGTCCGGGAAGGCGGCGGGGGCGGCCATGTTCTGCTGAGTCACCGTGGACTCTAAGGCAGCAGCGTCCATCGCCCGGATCCCCGCCGTCACCTCCTGGAAGTCCTGGAGGAAGGAGGAGTGCATGGAGGCCTCCAGCTCGCCTCGTCTGCCGGCTTCTCCGCCGTCCTCCATTAACACCATCTCGTCCAGCATGTCGATCTCCACCTCCGCGCAGACGGGCGGAGGGAGCCAGGCCGCCACGGCGAGGAGCAAGCCCAGCAGCGAGGCTCTAGTCCTGGGCAGTCTCACGCGGAGGCCCCTGCTCGCCTCGAGGCCTCCCACACTCAGTTTATTGCGCATTCTCTGCTTTTTGTCGGCCCGTCGCTGATGGAGAAAAAAATAAAAAGGAGGATGTCCGAGTGGGAGGGGGGGGCTTAGAGGGGAGCATGCACCCCCGGCAGATAGAGCAAATCCCTCCTTTCAAATCTCCCTCCCTCCCTCTCCTTCTCCGCCCACTCTTCTCCTTCTCGCCTGGCGCCGAGCAGGATTCCTCCCTCCTCCTTCTGTTCCACCTCCTCCTCTTTTGTCCTTTCCCCCCTCCCTCGGCTTTCTTCTTCCTCTTCCCCTCCGCCTTTTGTGCCCGGCCCTCAGAGGTTCAGGGGTCCCACTGTGCCGAGCATCTTTGAGATCTGTGAGGAGACAGAAAAGAGGAGAGAGACAGAAGACACGGTTAGAGAGTCGCTTTCAGAATGGCGAAGGCGAAAAAGCCGAAACCTCAACTTAAAGCGGCTCGCACTGAATCACAAGTCAATCCCCTCCGTAAGTTCAGCCCCTTAAAGTGATTCGTGCCACACAAATCTCATTGTCGATAGGAATCCATCATGAAGGGGGGGCGGCGGGGGGATAATATTATCAATGCTGTGGAGTAATCTGATTAGTTCTTACAACAACTCCGGCTCCCCCTCGCTCCCGCGTTCACCCCCCCTCCTCCCGGCTCTTTCTAAATTGCTCATCGGTGGGTTATTCAGTGACTTGAGAGCAGCGAATGAAAGAGCCGGAGGTAAACGAGGGCGGGAGACGGACAGAGCGAAAGAGACGTGACGAAGACAGAGACGAAGACGGATAGATGAGAGAGGGGGAGAGTGAAGGTGATGTACGGGACCTTGGATGAGACAACAATGGCCAACCAGTCAGAGCTCCTGGAAGCGCTAATGAATGCATGCCTTCTCTATTGTGAGAGGGGTCAAACCGAGTGTGTGTGTGTGTGTGTGTGTGTGTGTGTGTGTGCGTGCGTGCGTGTGTGTGTGTGTAGGTGTGTGTGGGGGTGGGGTGAAGAAAGAGCAGTGTGTGTGTGTTTGTGTCCATTGTGAGTGTGGAGGACTGAACTCGCGTTTGTTATTCATGCAGCTCTTTTATAGAGAAGAAGATCCCCTCCTGCGTGTGTGTGTGTGTGTGTGTGTGTGTGTGTGTGTCACAACACAAATGATTTCCCCTGAGGGCTTTCGTTAGAGAGAGAGAGAGAGACAGAAAGAAAGAATGAAAGAGAGCGAGAAAGAAAAGGAGGGGAAGAGAGAGGGACCCCCGCCGTGACTCCATTTTGCCCCGCAGCAGACGCCGGCGGAGAAAGTGAAATCACGGCGGGAATTCCCGACAGCACCGACACCAGGCCTCCCAGGTAGCCTTTGACCGGCTGAAAAGCCTCTTTGTGGCCGCCGCCTCGCCCTCGCCACGCATCACCTTTGGACAAAACTTTGCTTCTAACGAGGGCAGCGGCGCAGTTTCCCCGCTGCGAGTCGGCTTCAGGAAACAGAGCGTTCACCGTTTCTACTTTCAGCTCGGTGAAAGTCGACTTTTCCCTCTTTGAAATCTACTTTTCATTGATGCCACCTTGGAATTATTTCCACGCTTAAACTTTTACCAAGCCCTCTGGAAAGTAGTCCAAGATGGCTGCCAGGGATAACTCCATCGCTTTCATGTCGGCTACCTTCCACCGCAGCGCCGGGGGCCACGTCCCGCCGATCCCCCCCCCCCCCTCTGCTTTTCACTGTTGTTCAGCCTGTCATGTTTCTCCTCTTTGCTTTCATTTATTCTTTCATTGCTTCTCTCCGTCTTTCTTGGTCTCAGGATATCTTTCGCTCCCGTCCTCCCCCTCCTCTTCCTCCCTCCAGAGGCTGCAGGTACGCCACACCTCCTCTCTGAGATCTCCACAACCTTCAAAGGGCGATGAGGAGGAGAGGAGGCCGAAGACACTTCAGGTCGGTGCAGAGGGACAGACAGACGGAGAGGACGCCTTTCTGTTTCAGCATAAAGCATTTCAGAAGAAGAAGAAGAAGAAGAAGAAGAAGAAGAAGAAGAAGAAGAAGAAGAGACACCATGTCTGACCCCAGGCTCCACGTGACCTGCCAGCCGCCTCCTGATTGGCCAAAAACATCAAAGAAGTGCCACTCAGAGATGCTGTTACACATGGTTGACATGGAGAGTTACAAGAACTGTGTGTGTGTGTGTGTGTGTGTGTGTGTGTGTGTGTGCGCGTGCGTGTGTGTGTGTGTGTGTGTCCACCACAAACATCACCCACAGCTAACACATCACATTCAGAGGAAGCAGGGGCCAGGCGGGGAGACGTGTTTTGGGTCTGTTGGCTGAAACCAGTTCACCAGGCGCCATGGCGACACCGTAGCTCCGAACAGGAACTTAACGATGTCTGTGGGACTCTCCTCCCATTGGCTGAGCTCCGTCCTCTCACTGCCCTGCAAACACTGAGGCAGCGAGCGCTGAGATTTACGGCGCTGCAGCGATTGTCCGGAAGACTTTCTCACATGTTGGTCATATGTAGGCTGCGTGGGCGGGAGGATGCAGCATCAGAGCCAATCAGATCGCAGCTTTGCATGAGATGAGCTAAACGATGACACACAGAGCAGCACATGAGGCGTCTCTCGCTTCTTAAGGACGAGAGTTTACTGGAGTTACTGGTGTTAACCAGACTCACAGTCAAACTTCAGAAACAACCTTTTCATGCTGCATTTACTCCACAACACTGGGACTAATTAAACAGACGAGCTCATCAGACTAATAGAGTGACTGAACACAAAGGTGGCGTCCTCGACAGAGCGCTCGAACGCAGCTCAGTTAATCCTTAACGGCACAAAGCGCGGAAATGCAAAAGTCAAAGCCTCGTTTTCAGTGTTTTTAAGGAAGCTGATGATTTTCTTGAATCCAGGAGCTTAATTTATTTTTTCTAAACCCACAGCAGCTGCGCCGCTCGGAGACATGAGGCAACGGCGTGCAAAACAACCTGAGAGTGATGACAGCGTAATGACGGCAGGCTGGTTGAGCAGAGGCTTCGCATCACATCAGATCCACGCTGCTGTCTGAGACAACGATTAACAACAATCAGTCGATTTTACCGTCCGTCTGTCTGAGCGTTGACACACGTGTCTGCCGGCGCCGGCAGCCAGGTGAACCCCGAGACCCCTCAGGTGAGTCTACAGGCTGCTGATCCACAGACAGTCAAAGCAGGAAAATCATTTCAGACGCTCTTCTACATGTTGTCCTCAGCTGGACTCGCTGACTTTAAACTGTCTTTTTGAGACATTAGCTGCTGCTGAGACAAAAATACACACCCAGACGTGCAGCAGCCCCCCTGAACCCCCTCTCCTCCATCAGGTTACAGGGACGTCGTTATAAATAAACAGTTAACTGGACACTTGCATGTTTTCACTGCCTGTCTTCCTCTGCGGCGCTTTGAACAGGCACGGACAGGAAGACGGGGGAGAGGACAGAGGACGGGGGACATTCTGAGACGGAGACGTGATCATTTGTCATCAGTTACAGAACACAGTGAACTCTGCAGTTAGCAAAGCGCAGATGCTTTTCACGTTCAGCTCGTGTCCTCGCGTCCACAGACAGCTGAAGACTGTTTTATGTCTCGTCAAAACGTCTTGACAATCGTCAAAACTGATGCCGAAGCCTTTTCATCTGCGAGCGATAATCTGTGCTGCTCTCTGTCTCTGCGTATGAGACAAGTCAGTCAACCTGCAGCCTGATTTACATCATGGAAGATGAGATTTGGGGGTTTGACTGCCGGCCAGGTGATTTATTGTGTACCAACAAAAAGATTATTTCCAGAAGCCGCTCTTTCATTACAGGACGTCTGTCCACAAACCAAACCCCCAAACACACTTCACCCTTCCCTTAAACGTGGTGGAAAGCTTTTGGGTGGGAGATGAAGGAGACATCCTGGGTGGCATCGTGAGACTTGAGAGAGACTTTAATGCCGTCGCTGGGGAATGATGAAAAGGAGGTGATGGAGAGGAGGACGGGGACAGGAGGAGGGAGCTCTGGAGGCACAAAGGTAAAATTTCTAGAAAGGCTTTGATTCTGTCCCATGGGAGAAAAAAAAGCTGTACCCGAGGCAGAGGGAATTTGGATCGCACGCACGCACGCACGCACGCACGCACGCACGCACGCACGCACGCACGCACGCACGCACGCACGCACGCACGCACGCACACACTGCCACTTAAGGTGAGCGCGCTGTAAGGAAGAAGTGCAACACCTCACACAGCTGCTGACATTTTAACACAGCGAGACGTGGACCTGAAAGGACGGACGGACGCTGAGAGGACGAAGACACGCTCAAACTAAAGAATAAAAACTAGTTTTAGTTAAACCCCCGAAATCCGACTGATCATTAACTGCAGTCCTGAACTTGTGTTTTTTTGTTTATTTGGTCGTTGCATATTTTGCATATACAAATGACACGAAAACAATCCTGATCGCCAAATGTTATATCAACAAAACTCCTCTCAACAACCAATGAGAGCGCAGAAATTCCCCCGCGGTGGCCAATCAGAGAGATCTTGCCAAGGACGAGACACTGGCACATCAGCAGTACTTTAAGTCCACTCTTCTCTCCTCCCCTCCTTCACTCTCACTCCCTCTTTCTTCCTCCCTCTCTCCTCCGTCACCTTTCAGTCCCCCAAAGTCGCAGCTGATGCCTCTATTATCAACCCAGACGGGACGAGGCTGGCCTGAGAAACAGGAGGAGGAGGAGGCGGCGGGGACGCTCCTGAAGGAGGCTGAGCGAGGATGCACTCGGACGTCACACCCATCACACACACATTCAGAGCCAAACCGACACACACACACGATTTGTCCTGCAAACGCACATTCACCAAACAGTGTGTAGGTCCTGCAGCGCCTCGGCGTCCTCACACACTCCCCCACGAGTCGCTGCAGCTGGTGTTTGCACTGCAGCTGCTGAGCCAGACTCTGGATTACGACGAGGTTTACCTTTACGATCAGATTTAGACGTTTAGCGCAGAGATTAGGCACATTTTAGGTGTTAGCCGCTCTCATCCTGAGCCATCTGCACTCTGCAAACAGGAGCGTGAGATTACGCTTCCAGTGTGAGGACACAGCAAGTCTGCTTTGTTCCTGGACAGAGTATGTGGGAGACGGACAAAGACGGAGTGTGTGTGATCATTTAGAAGTCAATATTGGGAGGAAAAATGCTAAACTGTGACCTCAGTGACCCAACGATGCCGCCTCTACAACAGACCTGAAAACTGCTGCTGGAAAAGAATGAGGCACTTCAGAAACACAAAGCCTCCGAAGACTGAGGCCAGTCCACTGTTAGCTGCTGCTACGGCAAGAGAGGAGGCAGGAGTGTGACTGCACGGCAGCGAGGAGAGGAGGCAAGGAGACATGAGAGGAGAGGACACAAGAGAGGAGAGGAGACAAGGAGAGGAGAGGAGACAAGGACAGGAGACACGAGAGGAGAGGAGACAAGAGAGGAGAGGAGACAAGGAGAGGACAGGAGACAAGGACAGGAGACACGAGAGGAGAGGAGACAAGAGAGGAGAGGAGACAAGAGACCAGGAGATGAGATGAGGAGTGGAGATAAGAGAAATCAGAAATCAGAAAAAGCTTTATTGCCAAGTACAATTTTACACATATGAGGAATTTGCCTGACACATCTATTAAAAAGAAGCTATTAAAAAAGTCAAAAACAAAACAATATAAATATATATACACAAGTCTGTTTTTTTGGGGGGGGGGGGGGGTTTCAGGAAGAGGAGACGGGACGGGAGAAATCAAGGAGAGGAGACAAGCAGAGGAAAGGACAGGAGGACAGAGGAGCAGAGTGACTAATGAGTGATCATTTCAGTGGAACTTCATTTTGTCTCCAGCTGTGAAAAAGATCCTCACTGATCCAACGAGC